>NC_092091.1:90192269-90209769 GCF_045679555.1 Salvelinus alpinus | reverse complement strand
TCAAAACCTCTTTATTGTGGTGGTCAGGTGTGTCACTAATGGTGCTATTGATTCCTCTTCGTCCTGTGATTGAATATATTCATTAGGCTCTCCTCCTCTTCCTCCTCCTCTTCCTCTCCTCTTTCTCTACTCTGTCTCTCTCTAACCCCCCCCCCCCCCGTCACTTACTCTCCTCTCCTTTTCTTTCCTCTCATCTCGTCTCCTCTTTCTCATCTTTCGCTCTCTACTCTGTCTCTCTCTACTCTGTCTGTCTCTACTCTCTCTCTCTACTCTCTCTCTCTCTACTCTGTCTCTCTCTACTCTGTCTCTCTCTACTCTGTCTGTCTCTACTCTCTCTCTCTACTCTGTCTCTCTCTGACCTCTCCCCCCCGACCCCCGACCCCCACTCCTCTCCCACTCTTTGTTGTTGTTGTTGTTGTCATCAACTCACTAAAGTAGTGAGTTCATACATTTTGATACTTTTTCTGTGTGTATTTTTTCAGTATCTAATAGCCAATAGGAAGCTAAAGGTTTGGGAACAGAAGAAAGCCATCAAACATAGTTGATGTGAAGTGCTTTAGGGGCTGCAGTCTCTCTCTGAGGGACACACACACACACACACACACTCAGTCTCTCTCCCCACCCACCATTACTTCTAGAATACATTGCACTGAGGGACACACACACACACACACACACACACACACACACTCACACACACACACACACACACACACACACACACACACACCGCCCACAGACAAAAAGGGCAATTTGATTTGGCCGAGAGAATGAGAGGTAATGACAATAACAACCACCAAGGAAAGAAAACCCCAGTAATGGTTTACAGCAGAGTTTTACTACAGTCTGGAGACCTCCACTGATACAGTCTTATAGTGGCTGGAGACCTCCACTGATACAGTCTTATAGTGGCTGGAGACCTCCACTGATACAGTCTAATAGTGGATGGAGACCTCCACTGATACAGTCTTATAGTGGCTGGAGACCTCCACTGATACATTATAGTGGATGGAGACCTCCACTGATACAGTCTTATAGTGGCTGGAGACCTCCACTGATACAGTCTTATAGTGGCTGGAGACCTCCACTGATACATTATAGTGGATGGAGACCTCCACTGATACATTATAGTGGCTGGAGACCTCCACTGATACATTATAGTGGCTGGAGACCTCCACTGATACAGTCTTATAGTGGATGGAGACCTCCACTGATACAGTCTTATAGTGGCTGGAGACCTCCACTGATACAGTCTTATAGTGGCTGGAGACCTCCACTGATACATTATAGTGGATGGAGACCTCCACAGATACATTATAGTGGATGGAGACCTCCACTGATACAGTCTTATAGTGGATGGAGACCTCCACTGATACATTATAGTGGCTGGAGACCTCCACTGATACAGTCTTATAGTGGCTGGAGACCTCCACTGATACATTATAGTGGATGGAGACCTCCACTGATACAGTCTGATAGTGGATGGAGACCTCCACTGATACAGTCTTATAGTGGCTGGAGACCTCCACTGATACAATCTTATAGTGGCTGGAGACCTCCACTGATACAGTCTTATAGTGGATGGAGACCTCCACTGATACATTATAGTGGATGGAGACCTCCACTGATACAGTCTTATAGTGGCTGGAGACCTCCACTGATACAGTCTTATAGTGGCTGGAGACCTCCACTGATACAGTCTTATAGTGGATGGAGACCTCCACTGATACATTATAGTGGATGGAGACCTCCACTGATACATTATAGTGGATGGAGACCTCCACTGATACAGTCTTATAGTGGATGGAGACCTCCACTGATACATTATAGTGGCTGGAGACCTCCACTGATACAGTCTTATAGTGGCTGGAGACCTCCACTGATACATTATAGTGGATGGAGACCTCCACTGATACAGTCTGATAGTGGATGGAGACCTCCACTGATACAGTCTTATAGTGGCTGGAGACCTCCACTGATACAGTCTTATAGTGGCTGGAGACCTCCACTGATACAGTCTTATAGTGGATGGAGACCTCCACTGATACATTATAGTGGATGGAGACCTCCACTGATACATTATAGTGGATGGAGACCTCCACTGATACAGTCTTATAGTGGCTGGAGACCTCCACTGATACAGTCTTATAGTGGCTGGAGACCTCCACTGATACAGTCTTATAGTGGATGGAGACCTCCACTGATACATTATAGTGGATGGAGACCTCCACTGATACATTATAGTGGATGGAGACCTCCACTGATACAGTCTTATAGTGGATGGAGACCTCCACTGATACATTATAGTGGCTGGAGACCTCCATTGATACATTATAGTGGATGGAGACCTCCACTGATACAGTCTTATAGTGGATGGAGACCTCCAATGATACATTATAGTGGATGGAGACCTGCACTGATACAGTCTTATAGTGGCTGGAGACCTCCACTGATACATTATAGTGGCTGGAGACCTCCACTGATACATTATAGTGGACGGAGACCTCCACTGATACAGTCTTATAGTGGCTGGAGACCTCCACTGATACATTATAGTGGCTGGAGACCTCCACTGATACATTATAGTGGCTGGAGACCTCCACTGATACATTATAGTGGATGGAGACCTCCACTGATACATTATAGTGGCTGGAGACCTCCACTGATACAGTCTTATAGTGGATGGAGACCTCCACTGATACAGTCTAATAGTGGATGGAGACCTCCACTGATACAGTCTGATAGTGGATGGAGACCTCCACTGATACATTATAGTGGCTGGAGACCTCCACTGATACATTATAGTGGCTGGAGACCTCCACTGATACATTATAGTGGCTGGAGACCTCCACTGATACATTATAGTGGCTGGAGACCTCCACTGATACAGTCTTATAGTGGATGGAGACCTCCACTGATACATTATAGTGGCTGGAGACCTCCACTGATACAGTCTTATAGTGGATGGAGACCTCCACTGATACAGTCTTATAGTGGCTGGAGACCTCCACTGATACATTATAGTGGATGGAGACCCCCACTGATACAGTCTTATAGTGGCTGGAGACCTCCACTGATACAGTCTTACAGTGGATGGAGACCTCCACTGATACATTATAGTGGATGGAGACCTCCACTGATACAGTCTGATAGTGGCTGGAGACCTCCACTGATACAGTCTGATAGTGGCTGGAGACCTCCACTGATACATTATAGTGGCTGGAGACCTCCACTGATACATTATAGTGGATGGAGACCTCCACTGATACAGTCTTATAGTGACTGGAGACCTCCACTGATACAGTCTGATAGTGGCTGGAGACCTCCACTGATACATTATAGTGGCTGGAGACCTCCACTGATACAGTCTTATAGTGGATGGAGACCTCCACTGATACAGTCTTATAGTGGATGGAGACCTCCACTGATACATTATAGTGGATGGAGACCTCCACTGATACATTATAGTGGCTGGAGACCTCCACTGATACAGTCTTATAGTGGCTGGAGACCTCCACTGATACAGTCTTATAGTGGATGGAGACCTCCACTGATACAGTCTTATAGTGGATGGAGACCTCCACTGATACATTATAGTGGATGGAGACCTCCACTGATACAGTCTTATAGTGGATGGAGACCTCCACTGATACATTATAGTGGATGGAGACCTCCACTGATACATTATAGTGGCTGGAGACCTCCACTGATACAGTCTTATAGTGGCTGGAGACCTCCACTGATACAGTCTTATAGTGGATGGAGACCTCCACTGATACATTATAGTGGATGGAGACCTCCACTGATACAGTCTTATAGTGGATGGAGACCTCCACTGATACATTATAGTGGATGGAGACCTCCACTGATACAGTCTTATAGTGGATGGAGACCTCCACTGATACAGTCTGATAGTGGCTGGAGACCTCCACTGATACAGTCTGATAGTGGATGGAGACCTCCACTGATACATTATAGTGACTGGAGACCTCCACTGATACAGTCTTATAGTGGATGGAGACCTCCACTGATACATTATAGTGGCTGGAGACCTCCACTGATACAGTCTAATAGTGGATGGAGACCTCCACTGATACAGTCTGATAGTGGATGGAGACCTCCACTGATACAGTCTTATAGTGGCTGGAGACCTCCACTGATACAGTCTAATAGTGGATGGAGACCTCCACTGATACATTATAGTGGATGGAGACCTCCACTGATACAGCCTTATAGTGGATGGAGACCTCCACTGATACATTATAGTGGATGGAGACCTCCACTGATACATTATAGTGGATGGAGACCTCCACTGATACAGCCTTATAGTGGATGGAGACCTCCACTGATACAGTCTTATAGTGGCTGGAGACCTCCTCTGATACATTATAGTGGATGGAGACCTCCACTGATACAGTCTTATAGTGGATGGAGACCTCCACTGATACAGCCTTATAGTGGATGGAGACCTCCACTGATACAATCTTATAGTGGCTGGAGACCTCCACTGATACAGTCTTATAGTGGATGGAGACCTCCTCTGATACATTATAGTGGATGGAGACCTCCACTGATACAGTCTTATAGTGGCTGGAGACCTCCACTGATACAGTCTTATAGTGGCTGGAGACCTCCACTGATACAGTCTTATAGTGGATGGAGACCTCCACTGATACATTATAGTGGATGGAGACCTCCACTGATACATTATAGTGGATGGAGACCTCCACTGATACAGTCTTATAGTGGATGGAGACCTCCACTGATACATTATAGTGGCTGGAGACCTCCACTGATACAGTCTTATAGTGGCTGGAGACCTCCACTGATACATTATAGTGGATGGAGACCTCCACTGATAGAGTCTGATAGTGGATGGAGACCTCCACTGATACAGTCTTATAGTGGCTGGAGACCTCCACTGATACAGTCTTATAGTGGCTGGAGACCTCCACTGATACAGTCTTATAGTGGATGGAGACCTCCACTGATACATTATAGTGGATGGAGACCTCCACTGATACATTATAGTGGATGGAGACCTCCACTGATACAGTCTTATAGTGGCTGGAGACCTCCACTGATACAGTCTTATAGTGGCTGGAGACCTCCACTGATACAGTCTTATAGTGGATGGAGACCTCCACTGATACATTATAGTGGATGGAGACCTCCACTGATACATTATAGTGGATGGAGACCTCCACTGATACAGTCTTATAGTGGATGGAGACCTCCACTGATACATTATAGTGGCTGGAGACCTCCATTGATACATTATAGTGGATGGAGACCTCCACTGATACAGTCTTATAGTGGATGGAGACCTCCAATGATACATTATAGTGGATGGAGACCTGCACTGATACAGTCTTATAGTGGCTGGAGACCTCCACTGATACATTATAGTGGCTGGAGACCTCCACTGATACATTATAGTGGACGGAGACCTCCACTGATACAGTCTTATAGTGGCTGGAGACCTCCACTGATACATTATAGTGGCTGGAGACCTCCACTGATACATTATAGTGGCTGGAGACCTCCACTGATACATTATAGTGGATGGAGACCTCCACTGATACATTATAGTGGCTGGAGACCTCCACTGATACAGTCTTATAGTGGATGGAGACCTCCACTGATACAGTCTAATAGTGGATGGAGACCTCCACTGATACAGTCTGATAGTGGATGGAGACCTCCACTGATACATTATAGTGGCTGGAGACCTCCACTGATACATTATAGTGGCTGGAGACCTCCACTGATACATTATAGTGGCTGGAGACCTCCACTGATACATTATAGTGGCTGGAGACCTCCACTGATACAGTCTTATAGTGGATGGAGACCTCCACTGATACATTATAGTGGCTGGAGACCTCCACTGATACAGTCTTATAGTGGATGGAGACCTCCACTGATACAGTCTTATAGTGGCTGGAGACCTCCACTGATACATTATAGTGGATGGAGACCCCCACTGATACAGTCTTATAGTGGCTGGAGACCTCCACTGATACAGTCTTACAGTGGATGGAGACCTCCACTGATACATTATAGTGGATGGAGACCTCCACTGATACAGTCTTACAGCTGATGGAGACCTCCACTGATACATTATAGTGGCTGGAGACCTCCACTGATACATTATAGTGGATGGAGACCTCCACTGATACAGTCTTATAGTGGATGGAGACCTCCACTGATACAGTCTTATAGTGGATGGAGACCTCCACTGATACATTATAGTGGATGGAGACCTCCACTGATACATTATAGTGGCTGGAGACCTCCACTGATACAGTCTTATAGTGGCTGGAGACCTCCACTGATACAGTCTAATAGTGGATGGAGACCTCCACTGATACAGTCTTATAGTGGATGGAGACCTCCACTGATACATTATAGTGGATGGAGACCTCCACTGATACAGTCTTATAGTGGATGGAGACCTCCACTGATACAGTCTGATAGTGGCTGGAGACCTCCACTGATACAGTCTGATAGTGGATGGAGACCTCCACTGGTACATTATAGTGGCTGGAGACCTCCACTGATACAGTCTTATAGTGGATGGAGACCTCCACTGATACAGTCTTATAGTGGATGGAGACCTCCACTGATACATTATAGTGGATGGAGACCTCCACTGATACATTATAGTGGCTGGAGACCTCCACTGATACAGTCTTATAGTGGCTGGAGACCTCCACTGATACAGTCTTATAGTGGATGGAGACCTCCACTGATACATTATAGTGGATGGAGACCTCCACTGATACAGTCTTATAGTGGATGGAGACCTCCACTGATACATTATAGTGGATGGAGACCTCCACTGATACAGTCTTATAGTGGATGGAGACCTCCACTGATACAGTCTGATAGTGGCTGGAGACCTCCACTGATACAGTCTGATAGTGGATGGAGACCTCCACTGATACATTATAGTGACTGGAGACCTCCACTGATACAGTCTTATAGTGGATGGAGACCTCCACTGATACATTATAGTGGCTGGAGACCTCCACTGATACAGTCTATTAGTGGATGGAGACCTCCACTGATACAGTCTGATAGTGGATGGAGACCTCCACTGATACAGTCTTATAGTGGCTGGAGACCTCCACTGATACAGTCTAATAGTGGATGGAGACCTCCACTGATACATTATAGTGGATGGAGACCTCCACTGATACATTATAGTGGATGGAGACCTCCACTGATACAGCCTTATAGTGGATGGAGACCTCCACTGATACCGTCTTATAGTGGCTGGAGACCTCCTCTGATACATTATAGTGGATGGAGACCTCCACTGATACAGTCTTATAGTGGATGGAGACCTCCACTGATACAGCCTTATAGTGGATGGAGACCTCCACTGATACAGTCTTATAGTGGCTGGAGACCTCCTCTGATACATTATAGTGGCTGGAGACCTCCTCTGATACATTATAGTGGATGGAGACCTCCACTGATACATTATAGTGGATGGAGACCTCCACTGATACAGTCTGATAGTGGCTGGAGACCTCCACTGATACCGCAGGGTTTTACTCCAGCCCTTCTTTAATAATAGTGGAGATCAAAGCCTCGGTGATAATGGTCTGTTAGGACAGAGAACATTTGTGGAGGTTTTTCACACAACAGGGACTGAGTAGTTGACTACGTATAGCGCACTACATTTGACCAGGGCCCGTAGGTTACTATGTAGGCAGTAGGGTACCGTTTGGGACGTATCCTCTGACCCCCAGATCACAGCTGTTGTTTAATAATGCAGAGGATTTTCCCCACAAATGACGATTGAGGAGTCTAGTAAAACTGGAGGAAACTTGTGTGTGAAGGGTAGATCAATATGTAGGTGTGTGTGTGTGTGTGTGTGTGTGTGTGTGTGTGTGTGTGTGTGTGTGTGTGTGTGTGTGTGTGTGTGTGTGTGTGTGTGTGTGTGTGTGTGTGTGTGTGTGTGTGTGTGTGTGTGTGTGTGTGTGTGTGTGTGTGTGTGTGTGTGTGTGTGCATATATGTGTGTGTGTGTGTGTGTGTGTGTGTGTGTGTGTGTGTGTGTGTGTGTGTGTGTGTGTGTGTGTGTGTGTGTGTGTGTGTGTGTGTGTGTGTGTGTGTGTGTGTGTGTGTGTGTGTGTGTGTGTGTGTGTGTGTGTGTGTGTGTGTGTGTGTGTGTGTGTGTGTGTGTGTGTGTGTGTGTGTGTGTGTGTGTGTCGGTCAAAGGCCTGGCTTGATGACTTTTGGTTAATCTTTGAGAGACATCATTTCCCTCCATGTTAACTTAATCATTACAGGGAAACGCATGACTCCCCCACACTGTAAACAGAGCTATAGTTCAGCAGGATAGAATAGGAGTCTGGGTCACAAACCCACAGCCTCTGGTCTAAAGTAGTGCACTACACAGGGAATAGGGTGCACTACACAGGGAATATGGTGCCATAGGGCTCTGGTCTAAAGTAGTGCACTAAATAGGGAATATGGTGCACTACACAGGGAATATGGTGCCATAGGGCTCTGGTCTAATGTAGTGCACTGTACAGGGAATATGGTGCCATAGGGCTCTGGTCTAAAGTAGTGCACTACACAGGGAATAGGGTGCCATAGGGCTCTGGTCTAAAGTAGTGCACTATATAGGGAATATGGTGCACTACACAGGGAATAGGGTGCCATAGGGCTCTGGTCTAAAGTAGTGCACTATTAGGGAATAGGGTTCCATAGGGTTCTGGTCTAAAGTAGTGCACTACATAGGGAATAGGGTGCCCTTTGGAACACAGAGTGAAGAGGGGTAGTAAACCCTGGTTGAAATGGCCCAAGTCAGGGAACTGTGGAGTGATGAGGTCGGGGGTTCAACTCTCTGCTGGCGTTTGTTTTTCCTGCCGACATCAGCTACAACCATCGTATTATATGGGAGTCTGACTGGACAGACACAGCCTAGTAACACAGTCTAAAGGTCTGAATCTAACATCTAGGGGCTGTGTCTCTGTAGGGATCCATTAGGAACACAGCCTAGTAACACAGCCTAAAGGTCTGAATCTAACATCTAGGGGCTGTGTCTCTATAGGGATCCATTAGGAACACAGCCTAAAGGATGGAACATCTAGGGACTGTGTCTCTATAGGGATCCATTAGGAACACAGCCTAAAGGATGGAACATCTAGGGACTGTGTCTCTATAGGGATCCATTAGGAACACAGCCTAAAGGTCTGAATCTAACATCTAGGACTGTGTCTCTATAGGGATCCATTAGGAACACAGCCTAGTAACACAGTCTAAAGGATGGAACATCTAGGGACTGTGTCTCTATAGGGATCCATTAGGAACACAGCCTAGTAATACAGCCTAAAGGATGTAACATCTAGGGACTGTGTCTCTATAGGGATCCATTAGGAACACAGCCTAAAGGTCTGAATCTAACATCTAGGACTGTGTCTCTATAGGGATCCATTAGGAACACAGCCTACAGGTCTGAATCTAACATCTAGGACTGTGTCTCTATAGGGATCCATTAGGAACACAGCCTAGTAACACAGTCTAAGGGATGTAACATCTAGGGGCTGTGTCTCTATAGGGATCCATTAGGAACACAGCCTAAAGGTCTGAATCTAACATCTAGGACTGTGTCTCTATAGGGATCCATTAGGAACACAGCCTAAAGGTCTGAATCCAGGCTTAGTTGATCAATTAAACATGTGATTCATTGTTATTGATTAACCTTGAATTACATTAGACTTGATTAATATGCTAATTGTAATAGAATGGAATAGTCCTATGTCGTCAAGGGAACACTTTGTATTGTTCTGGACTAGGCTATAATCAGCCTAATCTATGGCCATGATTTAACCAGCCTTTGCCTGGCACCCAGTCTGACCAGCCCAATGTCCATCAGTGTCCTGTATCGTAGACAAGGTTCTCTATCATTTAGGTTGACCAGCCCAATGACCCGCAGTGTCCTGTATCGTAGACAATGTTCTCTATCATTTAGGCTGACCAGCCCAATGTCCCGCAGTGTCCTGTATCGTAGACAAGGTTCTCTATCATTTAGACTGACCAGCCCAATGACCCTCAGTGTCCTGTATCGTAGACAAGGTTCTCTATCATTTAGGCTGACCAGCCCAATGTCCCGCAGTGTCCTGTATCGTAGACAAGGTTCTCTATCATTTAGGCTGACCAGCCCAATGTCCATCAGTGTCCTGTATCGTAGACAAGGTTCTCTATCATTTAGGCTGACCAGCCCAATGTCCATCAGTGTCCTGTATCGTAGACAAGGTTCTCTATCATTTAACTCACTCACTGAGCCATTAAAAAAAATATATATATATATATTTAACTAGGAAAGTCAGTTAAGAACAAATTCTTATTTACAATGACGGCCTACCCCGGCCAAACCCTGACGACTCTGGGACAATTGTGCGCCGCCCAATGGAACTCCCAGTCACAGCCGGTTGTGATACAGCCTGGAATCGAACCAGGATCTGTAGTGACGCCTCTTGCACTGAGATGCAGTGCCTTAGACCGCTGTGCCACTTCGGGAGCCCAAATAAGTGTCTCTAGAAGGTTTCCCGAGCCGTCTTGTCATAGCCTGAGTATCTTCAACCTACGTCACAAATGGCACCATATTCCCTAGAGGCCCATTTAGGATATCAGTATATTTAGCTCACTCACCCATGAAGAGGCATCTCTAGAAGCAGCCGTTAGCCGTCTCTCTCTCTGCTTTGTTTTGCGAAGGCGTCGACCCCCGACCTCCAGAGACTGGCCGGCCTGCCAGTAGACTGAGTCCCTACGAGGCGACGGAGGTGTGAATGTTGGCATGGAGAACTCAGAAATTGAATAGTGATCATTTGTAGTAGGCCCAATAGTAGGTCTGTGTCTGTCGTCAAGATTCATCTTGTGAAAATGTATCTCCATCAAATAATAGGATGTGTGGCAAGCTGTTAAAATCTGCAGGTTTGGAAATCTATTTTGTTTTTTGTATGGGGTAGATTTAGATTTTCAAAATAAACACTGTTAGATTGTTGCCATAGCGCCTGTGTAGAGGAATAGAAGGGTTCTTTTGTTTTGGTTACCGGACCATTGTGATGCTGCAATATATGGTTCTAAGGTTCTGGTTTGGAATCCGGAATGAGTTGGTCGATTCTCAGGCATATTATTGGGTAACAATGCAGATACAGTCATAATAACTAGGTCAACCAATAGAGGCCAAGTCTTTGCGTTCATGCATCCTCCAAAAGATGGAGAGGGACATATCATGATCAGAGGAAGATGGTCAGGGACGTATTTGATGATGAGTCTGGTGATGATCTTATAGAGGGCTACCCTGGGAATCAGCCTGAGTCTTATAGCTACTGGACTTGTCCTCCTTCCCTCTGAGTAGCACCCACGTGATGCCTCAGCAGCTCTGGGCACCAGAAAGTTCACCACACACAGTTCAGAGTAGTAGCCAGTCGTGCTCACTACGAGCCCTCTGCCTCAGCAGCTCTGGGCACCAGAAAGTTCACCACACACAGTTCAGAGTAGTAGCCAGTCGTCCTCACTACGAGCCCTCTGCCTCAGCAGCTCTGGGCACCAGAAAGTTCACCACACACAGTTCAGAGTAGTAGCCAGTCGTGCTCACTACGAGCCCTCTGCCTCAGCAGCTCTGGGCACCAGAAAGTTCACCACACACAGTTCAGAGTAGTAGCCAGTTGTGCTCACTACGAGCCCTCTGCCTCAGCACTGTATTCCTCTACTGTATCTACCATTCCTTTCGTGCTTCAGGTGACTCCTCAATTGATGTTTTCAAATGACCAGGAACAGGCAGCCAGGTGAAACAAAAAAGCTGGTACTGATGCATCATTCAAACAAAAAATAATGAGCCAGCTAGCAAGCTGCAAGTCCATCTGCACATGTTTAAAAACACAATTAAAAACACTTACAAATAATTTAATATGTACATATTTACAGGAGCTCTCTGCTTAGGCTGCTAGGGCGCCATGGCAACTACAGAACCAACATAGACAACTTTGTGTGTGTGTGTGTGTGTGTGTGTGTGTGTGTGTGTGTGTGTGCAGGCGTCAATCAATACGTAGTTTATTGAACTAAATGGTTAACACAAAATTGGTGACTTATTACTGCTTGAGTAGGCTGTTTCATGTGTGAAAGCTAGCCAACATCAAATTATGCCAGTGTTGTGTAAAATTGCTCAACCCTAAATCCCTTTTAAATCCAACGCGTGGATGATTCCTATTTGCTCAAAGGCTCCCACATCCTCCGTTACTAGGAGACGATTACGAGGTGCATTGTGGGTATTGTATTTTACAAACCCTTTCCCCAGAACTGTAAACCCAGTTTGTAGTTTTTTCTAAAACTACCCATCCCACGATGCAGTTCATCCAGGACGCGTCCGCCTCTTCTAAACACATGACTTGAAGTACTCCGGCTAGAAAGACAGACGAATGAACCGTAGCTCTGAAGTTGCGTTTCATTTAAGATTTCTTCCATACATTTTCCGGTACGGTGCAAAATGAAGTTCGGTTGTTTATTCGCGGTGTTGTGTCTCGCAGTCGGGGCGATTGCAGGAAAGTATTCTAGAGAAATGAACGACCAGAAACCGTCCATGGACGGCAAGAACACGGTGGAATTTAGGATAGCTAAACTCAACCAAGTGTGGGAGAAGGCGATCAGGGTAAGTCAAGTGATGCTATTATAGCTTAGCTTTGTTTACTTATATAGTGAGACAGTCGAGCGTGAATTGTCTTCGTTATCGGGTCGTGTCTAGTCCTAGTGGAGTCCATGGGTTTTCGTAGCTAACTATCATTCTAACGTTAGAGACGTTTTGTCTACACTTCCTTGGTCTATCCAACATTTTGTTTAGCTAACTTAGCTAGCTAACAGTTACCTTACTTGCTTGGCATAGGTAGCTGAATCAGCTAACGTGAAGTTTAGAGATGGCTGAGGTCTGATTGTACCCGGGTACTTTAAGGAACCGATTTCTCTCACAGACAGACACAGACGAGACACACACTACACTTCATTACTTCCAGTCTGATTTGATTTACCGCCCATCCCTCCATCTCTCCATCCTCTCTCCCTCTCTCCTCTCTCCTCCATCCTCTCCCTCTCTCCTCCATCCTCTCTCCCTTACTTCCACGTATTTCCTATCCCTTTCTTTACCTCCATCCCTCTCTCTCATCAATTCAATTCAATTCAAGGGGCTTTATTGGCATGGGAAACATGTGTTAACATTGCCAAAGCAAGTGAGGTAGGTAATATACAAAAGTCAAATAAACAATAAAAATGAACAGTAAACATTACACATACAGAAGTTTCAAAACAATAAAGACATTACAAATGTCATATTATATATATGCAGTGTTGTAACAATGTACAAATGGTTAAAGCACACAAGTTAAAATAAATAAACATAAATATGGGTTGTATTTACAGTGGTGTTTGTTCTTCACTGGTTGCCCTTTTCTTGTGGCAACAGGTCACAAATCTTGCTGCTGTGATGTCACACTGTGGAATTTCACCCAGTAGATATGGGAGTTTATCAAAATTGGATTTGTTTTCGAATTCTTTGTGGATCTGTGTAATCTGAGGGAAATATGTCTCTCTAATATGGTCATACATTGGGCAGGAGGTTAGGAAGTGCAGCTCAGTTTCCACCTCATTTTGTGGGCAGTGTGCACATAGCCTGTCTTCTCTTGAGAGCCATGTCTGCCTACGGCGGCCTTTCTCAATAGCAAGGCTATGCTCACTGAGTCTGTACATAGTCAAAGCTTTCCTTAAGTTTGGGTCAGTCACAGTGGTCAGGTATTCTGCCACTGTGTACTCTCTGTTTAGGGCCAAATAGCATTCTAGTTTGCTCTGTTTTTTTGTTAATTCTTTCCAATGTGTCAAGTAATTATCTTTTTGTTTTCTCATGATTTGGTTGGGTCTAATTGTGCTGTTGTCCTGGGGCTCTGTGGGGTGTGTTTGTGTTTGTGAACAGAGCCCTAGGACCAGCTTGCTTAGGGGACTCTTCTCCAGGTTCATCTCTCTGTAGGTGATGGCTTTGTTATGGAAGGTTTGGGAATCGCTTCCTTTTAGGTGGTTGTAGAATTTAACGGCTCTTTTCTGGATTTTGATAATTAGTGGGTATCGGCCTAATTCTGCTCTGCATGCATTATTTGGTGTTCTACGTTGTACACGGAGGATATTTTTGCAGAATTCTGCATGCAGAGTCTCAATTTGGTGTTTGTCCCATTTTGTGAAATCTTGGTTGGTGAGCGGACCCCAGACCTCACAACCATAAAGGGCAATGGGCTCTATGACTGATTCAAGTATTTTTAGCCAGATCCTAATTGGTATGTTGAAATTTATGTTCCTTTTGATGGCATAGAATCTAGATGCAGTTGCCCCCAGTGCCCCAGTCTAACACCAGTCAATTAAATGTGCTTTATTTGCAATCTCTTTTTCTCCTCTCATCCTCTCTTCTTCTCTCTAGTTGCAGTTGTCCACAGTGCACCAGTTTAACACCAGTCTCTCTCTTTCGCTCCATCCCTCTCTCCCTCCGTCTCTAGTTGCAGTTGTCCACAGTGCACCAGTTTAACACCAGTCTCTCTCTTTCGCTCCATCCCTCTCTCCCTCCGTCTCTAGATGCAGTTGCCCCCAGTGCGTCAGGCAGAGCTCCACAGTGATCTGAAGATCCAGGAGAAAGATGAACTACAGTGGAAGAAGACTAAGGCAGACGGGATGGATGAGAACGGAGAGAGAGAGGCCAAGCTACGACGTGGCTTCAACGGTGAGAGAGAGGGATGGAGGAGGTGGGTGGGTGGGTGGAGAGGGGGAGAGCGATAGACATGGCTAGAGAAGTAGAAGGAATGGAGGAGAATGGAGACAGAGAGAATGACTAGAAGGGAGGAGTGGTGTAAATAACACTACTTAAACTAGAGCTGCTTTATAAACAGTTGATTTTCTAGAGAGAGACAGGTGCTTTGTAAACAGTTGATTTTCTAGAGAGTCAGAGCTGCTTTATAAACAGTTGATTTTCTAGAGAGTCAGAGCTGCTTTATAAACAATTGATTTTCTAGAGAGTCAGAGCTGCTTTATAAACAGTTGATTTTCTAGATAGAAGGTGTGTGGCTTGTTATAATGTCGTGTGGGTGTGAAGGGCCTTGGGGAAGGTGTGTGGCTTGTTATAATGTCGTGGGGGTGTGAAGGGCCTTGGGGAAGGTGTGTGGCTTGTTATAATGTGATGCTATGGACTGGCCCGCCCGTTCCCCAGACCTGAATCCAATTGAGCACATCTGGGACATCATGTCTCGCTCCATCCACCAACGCCACGTTGCACCACAGACTGTCCAGGAGTTGGCGGATGCTTTAGTCCAGGTCTGGGAGGAGATCCCTCAGGAGACCATCCGCCACCTCATCAGGAGCATGCCCAGGCGTTGTAGGGAGGTCATACAGGCACGTGGAGGCCACACACACTACTGAGCCTCATTTTGACTTGTTTTAAGGACATTACATCAACGTTGGATCAGCCTGTAGTGTGGTTTTCCACTTTAATTTTGAATGTGACTCCAAATCCAGACCTCCATGGGTTGATACATTTGATTTCCATTGATAATTTTTGTGTCTCCCCCCCCCCACCCCAGTTATCCTGGCTAAGTCTGGTTCATTGTCCTGTCTGGGATAGTATGGTTAACTGGCGTCCATTTTGTGTCTCCCTCCACACCAGTGATCCTGGCTAAGTATGGCTCATTGTCCTGTCTGGGATAGTATGGTTAACTGGCGTCCATTTTGTGTCCCCCACCCCAGTGATCCTGGCTAAGTATGGGATGGATGGGAAGAAGGACACCAGACCTCTAGAATCTAACAACCTGAAGGACCATGACTTCAGACAAGGAGACATGTTTGACGACCCCAGACTGGACAAACTGTGGAATAAGGTGAGGGAGAGGGTGAGGGATGGGAGGGACGGGGAAGAGGGAGGGTGGGTGAGGGACGGGGAAGAGGGTGGGTGAGGGATGGGAGGGACGGGGAAGAGGGTGGGTGAGGGATGGGAGGGACGGGGAAGGGGGTGGGTGAGGGAGAGAAGGGGGTGGGTGATGGATGGGAGGGAGGTAGGGAAGGGAGGTGGGTGAGGGATGGGATGGGAGGGACGTGTGAGGGAAGGGGGTGGGTGAGGGATGGAGGGAAGGGGGTGGGTGAGGGATGGAGGGGAGGGGGTGGGTGAGGGATGGAGGGGGTGGGTGAGGGATGGAGGGGAGGGGGTGGGTGAGGGATGGGAGGGAGGGGGTGGGTGAGGGATGGGAGGGAAGGGGGTGGGTGAGGGACAGGGAGGGGGGTGGGGGAGGGAGGGAGGGAGGGACGGACGGACGGAATGGGTGAGGGATGGGAGGGACGGGGGAGGGGAGGGGGTGGGTGAGGGATGGAAGCGGGGAGGGCACCTGTTCTCTTCACTTACCAGTCATTTTCTTCCAAATCAGTGATCAGAAATGCGGTGATAACTCCCACTAGGCCACGCCTTCACCAACCCAATGGTTTTAGATTAGTAGGAAGTAGGGAACGAGTGAACACTTCAGGAGAAAGGTGATACGATTGGGACGCACGGCCAGTTTCAGTATAACAGCGTCCATTTTGGAGCGTGTTTGGTTTCTCTCCCTCTATGGTTTTCACCCCAGTTTACAACCCAAGAGGTCATTTTGGGGCCACTTGTCCTCAGTTTCTCTCCCTCTATGGCTTTACACCCCAGTTTACAACCCAAGAGGGGGTTACTTGTCCTCGTTCTTCCTACTAACAGTGTAGTGTAAATGTGTGTTCCTACAGGCTAAGAGTTCCGGTAAGTTCTCCGAGGAGGAGATGCAGAGTCTGATGAGGGAGTTCCAACACCACAAGGACAAGATCAGCGAGTATAACATCGTCATGGATACCGTCAGCCGCACGGAGGGTGAGAGGACTTTTTACGCTCGTTCTCGTTCTTTTTCTTCTCTCTCGCTCTCTCTGCTCTTCTCCCCTAATAATTTGTTGTCAGTGTTACCCCAGTGTTACCCCAGTGTTACCCAGTGTTACCCCAGTGTTACCCAGTGTTACCCCAGTGTTACCCAGTGTTACCACAGGTTGCCCCAGTATTACCCCAGTGTTGCCCCAGTGTTGCCCCAGTGTTGCCCCAGTGTTGCCCCAGTGTTACCCCAGTGTTGCCCCAGTGTTACCCAGTGTTACCCCAGTGTTACCCCAGTGTTGCCCCAGTGTTGCCCCAGTGTTGCCCCAGTGTTACCCCAGTGTTACCCCAGTGTTGCCTCAGTGTTACCCCAGTGTTACCCCAGTGTTACCCCAGTGTTGCCCCAGTGTTGCCCCAGTGTTACCCCAGTTTTGCCCCAGTGTTACCCCAGTGTTACCCCAGTGTTACCCCAGTGTTGCCCCAGTGTTACCCCAGTGTTGCCCCAGTGTTACCCCAGTGTTACCCCAGTGTTACCCCAGTGTTACCCCAGTGTTGCCCCAGTGTTGCCCCAGTGTTGCCCCAGTGTTGCC
>NC_092091.1:90129769-90187269 GCF_045679555.1 Salvelinus alpinus | reverse complement strand
GAGCTCTGTCAGAGTGACCATCGGGTTCTTGGTCACCTCCCTGACCAAGGCCCTCCCCCGATTGCTCAGTTTGGCGGTCAGCTCTAGGAAGAGTCTTGGTGGTTCCAAACTTCTTCCATTTTAGAATGATGGAGGCCACTGTGTTCTTGGGGACCTTCAATGCTGCAGAAATGTTTCGGTACCCTTCCCCAGATCTGTGCCTCGACACAATCCTGTCTCGGAGCTCTACGGACAATTCCTTCGACCTCTTGGTTTTTGTTCAGACATGCTCTGTCAACTGTGGGACCTTATATGGACAGGTGTGAGCTTTTCCAAATCATGTCCAACATCTCAAGGATGATCAGTGGAAACAGGATGCACTTAAGATACATTTAAAGTCTCATAGCAAAGGGTCTGAATACTTATGTCAATAATGTATTTTAGTTGGGGTTTTTTGTATACATTTGCAAAGATTTAGGAATTTTTTGTTACTTAGAATAAGGCTGTAACGTAACAAAATGTGAGAAAGTGAAGGTCTCAATACTGCCCGGAGACACTGTGTCTCTTTTTCACCGCACTCGCTCACTTGATGTCCCAAATGGACCCTTACGCCCTAGGCACTTAGAGATCTGAGAGGGTTTGACAGGTGTAAGCAATATGGTGCTTCCACCAAGCAAGTGCCTAGGGCGTAGGGTCCATTTCACATTGGATCACTCCCTTTCTCCCTCTCTCTCTCTCTCCTTGCTTCTCTCTCCCCCCTGCCTCTCTCCCTCTCCTGCTCCTCTGGCCCTCTTTTCTCCCTCTCTTCCCTCCCTCTCCCCCTTTTCTTCCCCCGCTCCTCTCTGCTCCTCTCTCCCCCCTTTTCTTCCCCTGCTCCTCTCTGCTCCTCTCTCCCCCCTGCTCCTCTCTCTTCCCTGCTTCTCCCCCCCCCCCTTTTCTTCCCCCGCTCCTCTCTGCTCCTCTCTCTTCCCTGCTTCTCTCTCCCCCCTTTTCTTCCCCCGCTCCTCTCTGCTCCTCTCTCCCCCCCTGCCCCTCTCTCTTCCCTGCTTCTCCCTCCCCCCTTTTCTCCCCCCGCTCCTCTCTGCTCCTCTATCCCCCCTGCTCCTCTCTCTTCCCTGCTTCTCCCTCCCCCCTGTTCTCCCCCCGCTCCTCTCTGCTCCTCTATCCCCCCCTGCTTCTCTCTCTTCCCTGCTTCTCCCTCCCCCCTTTTTTCCCCCGCTCCTCTCTGCTCCTCTCCCCCCCTGCTCCTCTCTCTCTTCCCTGCTCCTCTCCCCCTCTCAGGAGCAGTTGGAGTTATCCCACCAGAAGCTGAGACATGTAGAAGCTCTAGGAGACAACGACCACATTCTGAGAAACCAGGAGAGATACAATAACCTGGCAGAGAAGACCAGAGAGATGGGGTACAAGGTAGGAGAGATACAATAACCTGGCAGAGAAGACCAGAGAGATGGGGTACAAGGTAGGAGAGAGACAATAACCTGGCAGAGAAGACCAGAGAGATGGGATACAAGGTAGGAGAGATACAATAACCTGGCAGAGAAGACCAGAGAGATGGGGTACAAGGTAGGAGAGATACAATAACCTGGCAGAGAGATGGGGTACAAGGTATGAGAGATACAATAACCTGGCAGAGAGATGGGGTACAAGGTAGGAGAGATACAATAACCTGGCAGAGAAGACCAGAGAGATGGGATACAAGGTAGGAGAAAGACAATAACCTGGCAGAGAGATGGGGTACAAGGTAGGAGAGAGACAATAACCTGGCAGAGAGATGGGGTACAAAGTAGGAGAGATACAATAACCTGGCAGAGAGATGGGATACAAAGTAGGAGAGATACAATAACCTGGCAGAGAGATGGGATACAAGGTAGGATAGATACAATAACCTGGCAGAGAAGACCAGAGAGATGGGATACAAGGTAGGAGAAAGACAATAACCTGGCAGAGAGATGGGGTACAAGGTAGGCGAGAGACAATAACCTGGCAGAGAGATGGGGTACAAGGTAGAGGAGAGACAATAACCTGGCAGAGAGATTGGGTACAAGGTAGGAGAGATACAATAACCTGGCAGAGAAGACCAGAGAGATACAGTAACCTGGCAGAGAAGACCAGGGATATACAGTAACCTGGCAGAGAAGACCAGGGAGATACAGTAACCTGGCAGAGAAGACCAGGGAGATACAGTAATCTGGCAGAGAAGACCAGGGAGATACAGTAACCTGGCAGAGAAGACCAGAGAGATACAGTAACCTGGCAGAGAAGACCAGAGAGATACAGTAACCTGGCAGAGAAGACCAGGGAGATACAGTAACCTGGCAGAGAAGACCAGAGAGATACAGTAACCTGGCAGAGAAGACCAGGGATATACAGTAACCTGGCAGAGAAGACCAGGGAGATACAGTAACCTGGCAGAGAAGACCAGGGAGATACAGTAACCTGGCAGAGAAGACCAGAGAGATACAGTAACCTGGCAGAGAAGACCAGAGAGATACAGTAACCTGGCAGAGAAGACCAGAGAGATACAGTAACCTGGCAGAGAAGACCAGGGAGATGCAGTAACCTGGCAGAGAAGACCAGGGAGATACAGTAACCTGGCAGAGAAGACCAGGGAGATACAGTAACCTGGCAGAGAACACCAGGGAGATACAGTAACCTGGCAGAGAACACCAGGGAGATACAGTAACCTGGCAGAGAAGACCAGAGAGATACAGTAACCTGGCAGAGAAGACCAGAGAGATACGGTAACCTGGCAGAGAAGACCAGGGAGATACGGTAACCTGGCTGAGAAGACCAGGGAGATACGGTAACCTGGCTGAGAAGACCAGGGAGATACGGTAACCTGGCAGAGAAGACCAGGGAGATACGGTAACCTGGCAGAGAAGACCAGGGAGATACGGTAACCTGGCAGAGAAGACCAGGGAGATACGGTAACCTGGCAGAGAAGACCAGGGAGATACGGTAACCTGGCAGAGAAGACCAGGGAGATACGGTAACCTGGCAGAGAAGACCAGGGAGATACAATAACCTGGCAGAGAAGACCAGGGAGATACAGTAACCTGGCAGAGAAGACCAGGGAGATGGGGAGGGAGGGAGAAATACAACCTGGCAGAGAAGACCAGGGAGATACAATAACCTGGCAGAGAAGACCAGGGAGATACAGTAACCTGGCAGAGAAGACCAGGGAGATACAGTAACCTGGCAGAGAAGACCAGGGAGATACAGTAACCTGGCAGAGAAGACCAGGGAGATGGGGAGGGAGGGAGAAATACAACCTGGCAGAGAAGACCAGGGAGATACAATAACCTGGCAGAGAAGACCAGGGAGATACAGTAACCTGGCAGAGAAGACCAGGGAGATACAGTAACCTGGCAGAGAAGACCAGGGAGATACAGTAACCTGGCAGAGAAGACCAGGGAGATGGGGAGGGAGGGAGAAATATAACCTGTCAGAGAAGAGCAGAGAGATGGGATAGAAGGTAGATTATTTAGTTAATGTGATGTTGATGTAGCTAGACGTTAGCAGCCCAGGGGGAAGCTACATCAGGTCAGGGTTCCAAAGAAAGATACTACATGTTTCTTCGTGGGTGATGATGTTGTAGAGGAGAGGGGTGGTCCGCAGTCAGACAGAGGGACGGATATTATTTCTGATTTCCTCTTTCTAGAGCTTTCTCTGTGTTCGTCTTTTTCAGTTTACCTTTTACTGCTGAAGTCAGGTCACGTTTTACATCTTGACAAGAGATGGAGGACTTTAAGACTTTCAAGTTTCATGGACTTTTTAAAGTGCATTTCACTCCTGTTCTACAACAGAAGGATAACGGGGATGTTTTAGGAAATAAATAGTGGAATCGATTTCAAGATGTGTGTAACGTCTCTCTCTGTCTCTCTCTCTCTCTGTCTCTCTCTGTCTCTCTCTGTCTGTCTCTCTCTGTCTCTCTCTGTCTCTCTCTGTCTCTCTCTGTCTCTCTCTGTCTGTCTGTCTGTCTGTCTGTCTCTCTCTCTTTCTGTCGGTTTCTCTCTGTCTCTCTCTGTCTGTCTCTCTGTCTGTCTGTCTCTCTCTCTCTCTGTCTCTCTGTCTCTCTCTCGGTCTCTCTCGGTCTCTCTCTCTGTCTCTCTCTCTGTCTCTCTCTCTGTCTGTTTCTCTCTCTCTCGGTCTCTCTCTCTGTCTCTCTCTCTGTCTCTCTCTCTGTCTGTTTCTCTCTCTCTCTGTCTCTCTCTGTCTCTCTCTGTCTCTCTGTCTCTCTCTGTCTCTGTCTCTCTCAGATGAAGAAGCACATGCAGGATTTAAACAGCAAGATCTCCCGTAAAGGACTCGACCGTAACGAACTGTAACAGACTCCTCAGACGTGGCTCTGGGGGCGACAACAGAAGGCTGTGTTTTTTCAACATTACGACTGGTTTTCCTCAACAACAAATTAAGTCTGCTTCCTGTTTTCTTGCCACAGTGCTTCAGAGTATGACAACGCTGGTGTCATGACAACCCTACGATGTACTGCTAATCTGCCTGTCCACACACACACACACACACACTCTCTCTCTTTTAACACACACACAACTTCGTCCACATTGCTCTTTTGTAGAGCACTTTAAAGAAATCAGTGTTTTTCCATGTAAATCTAATTTGTGATTATGTTCCATTTTAATGATGAGTCTGCTTCTATCTCAAATAGCAGCATATTCCCTATATAGTGCACTACTTTTGACCAGAACCTCATATGTTCTTATTCAGACACTTAATAACTTTGACTAAACAGTTTTATTATGAAAGTATTTGAGACAACCACATATTACCACCATCAAAACCTTCTGGGGTGATAGCTGCTAACAGCGAGACTACATCACCATAGAAGCGCATTGTATCAGTGGATTTGACTATCACCATAGTAACACCTAGTAACAATGGATTTGACTATCACCATAGTAACACCTAGTAACAATGGATTTGACTATATCACCATAGTAACACCTAGTAACAATGGATTTGACTATATCACCATAGTAACACCTAGTAACAATGGATTTGACTATATCACCATAGTAAACCCGAGCATCAGTGGATTTGACTACATCACCATAGTAACACCTAGCATCAACGGATTTGACATCACCATAGTAACACCTAGCATCAATGGATTTGACTACATCACCATAGTAACACACAATATCAATGGATTTGACTACATCACCATAGTAACACACAATATCAATGGATTTGACTACATCACCATAGTAACACACAATATCAATGGATTTGACTACATCACCATAGTAACACACAATATCAATGGTATTTCAACAATACCGGTAGCTTGATATCAGCAAATCTCAAGAACTCCTCTGTGACCTTTGGCCTCATGGTGAAATCCCTGAGAGGTTTCCATCCTCTCTGGCAACTCGGTTAGGAAGGACGCCTGAATCTTTGTAGTGACTGGGCGTGTTTATATTCAATGTCTGCTTTTTATTTGTTATTCATCTACCAATCGGTGCCCTTCTTTGCGAGGTTATTGTTAAACCTACCCTGGTCTTTGTGGTTGAAATTCGCTGCTCGATTGGAAGGACCTTACAATTATCTGTATGTGTGTGGGGTTACAGGGATGAGGTAGTCGTTCAACAGTCATGTTAAACACTGTTCTCACAGACTAAGTGAGTCCATCTAACTGATGTGACTTTTTAAGTACATATTTACTACTGCACTTAATTAGCCTTGCTGTAACAATGGGGTTAAATACTTATTGACTCAAGACATTTCAGCTTTTTATTTATTTGTCAAAAAAATAAAATAATCTAAAAACATAACTTTGACATTATGGAGTATTGTGTGTTGGCCAGTGAGGAAAAAAATCTAAATTTAATCAATTTTAAATTGAAGCTGTAACACAAGGGGCTGTATACAACCAATCAGAATGTTACTGGATGGAGAGTTACTGAGAGAACCAGTGTCATGATTGGACAGTTACTGAGAGAACGAGTGTCATGATTGGAGAGTTACTGAGAGAACCAGTGTCATGATTGGAGAGTTACTGAGAGAACCAGTGCCATGATTGGACAGTTACTGAGAGAACGAGTGTCATGATTGGAGAGTTACTGAGAGAACCAGTCATGATTGGAGAGTTACTGAGAGAACCAGTGTCATGATTGGAGAGTTACTGAGAGAACCAGTGTCATGATTGGAGAGTTACTGAGAGAACCAGTGTCATGATTGGAGAGTTACTGAGAGAACCAGTCATGATTGGAGAGTTACTGAGAGAACCAGTGTCATGATTGGAGAGTTACTGAGAGAACCAGTGTCATGATTGGAGAGTTACTGAGAGAACCAGTGTCATGATTGGAGAGTTACTGAGAGAACCAGTGTCATGATTGGAGAGTTACTGAGAGAACCAGTGTCATGATTGGACAGTTACTGAGAGAACGAGTCATGATTGGAGAGTTACTGAGAGAACCAGTGTCATGATTGGAGAGTTACTGAGAGAACCAGTGTCATGATTGGAGAGTTACTGAGAGAACCAGTGTCATGATTGGAGCGTTACTGAGAGAACCAGTGTCATGATTGGAGAGTTACTGAGAGAACCAGTGTCATGATTGGAGAGTTACTGAGAGAACCAGTGTCATGATTGGAGAGTTACTGAGAGAACCAGTGTCATGATTGGAGAGTTACTGAGAGAACCAGTGTCATGATTGGAGAGTTACTGAGAGAACCAGTGTCATGATTGGAGAGTTACTGAGAGAACCAGTCATGATTGGAGAGTTACTGAGAGAACCAGTGTCATGATTGGAGAGTTACTGAGAGAACCAGTGTCATGATTGGAGAGTTACTGAGAGAACCAGTGTCATGATTGGAGAGTTACTGAGAGAACCAGTCATGATTGGAGAGTTACTGAGAGAACCAGTGTCATGATTGGAGAGTTACTGAGAGAACCAGTCATGATTGGAGAGTTACTGAGAGAACCAGTGTCATGATTGGAGAGTTACTGAGAGAACCAGTGTCATGATTGGAGAGTTACTGAGAGAACCAGTATCATGATTGGAGAGTTACTGAGAGAACCAGTGTCATGATTGGAGAGTTACTGAGAGAACCAGTGTCATGATTGGAGAGTTACTGAGAGAACCAGTGTCATGATTGGAGAGTTACTGAGAGAACCAGTGTCATGATTGGAGAGTTACTGAGAGAACCAGTGTCATGATTGGAGAGTTACTGAGAGAACCAGTGTCATGATTGGAGAGTTACTGAGAGAACCAGAGTCATGATTGGAGAGTTACTGAGAGAACCAGTGTCATGATTGGAGAGTTACTGAGAGAACCAGTGTCATGATTGGAGAGTTACTGAGAGAACCAGTGTCATGATTGGAGAGTTACTGAGAGAACCAGTGTCATGATTGGAGAGTTACTGAGAGAACCAGTGTCATGATTGGAGAGTTACTGAGAGAACCAGTGTCATGATTGGAGAGTTACTGAGAGAACCAGTGTCATGATTGGAGAGTTACTGAGAGAACCAGTGTCATGATTGGAGAGTTACTGAGAGAACCAGTCATGATTGGAGAGTTACTGAGAGAACCAGTGTCATGATTAGAGAGTTACTGAGAGAACCAGTGTCATGATTGGAGAGTTACTGAGAGAACCAGTGTCATGATTGGAGAGTTACTGAGAGAACCAGTGTCATGATTGGAGAGTTACTGAGAGAACCAGTGTCATGATTGGAGAGTTACTGAGAGAACCAGTCATGAGTGTAATCGATGTTAACACAGTCTTTGCACCATGAATACTCAGAGTCTTATTGGCCCATGTGGGCGGGGCATCCTGAAGATGCAAAACACTGTAATAACAAAAATGCATCAAATGTAGATTTGAACAAATTTCAAAAAGTAATAAAACACATTTTCTCGTCATCTGGATATTTTGTAGAAATTGGTATACAATGAGCATAACAAAATTTAACATAATTACTTTTCTTACTATAGTGTGCCTAAACACATAGCATGTTAAAAGCCTTACTGATGAATCATATGTAGTATGTAGTTCAAATGGGAATTGAACTTAAAACCTATCTGTTTCTAGCACCATGACACCTAACAACATAACCCCTGGAAACTATTAGTGTTGTCTTCACTAATTCTCTCTTTTAAACTACAGAAACTGATGGCTTAGAGACACCAGAAGCCTCAGTGTCTCAGAGGACTCTGACCCTACGGCAGTAACCAGATGGTTGTTAGTTCAACCCTACAGCAGTAACCAGATGGTTGTTAGTTCAAGCCTACGGCAGTAACCAGATGGTTGTTAGTCCAACCCTACGGCAGTAACCAGGTGGTTGTTAGTTCAACCCTACGGCAGTAACCAGATGGTTGTTAGTTCATCCCTATGGCAATAACCAGATGGTTGTTAGTTCAAGCCTACGGCAGTAACCAGATGGTTGTTAGTTCAAACCTACGGCAGTAACCAGATGGTTGTTAGTTCAAACCTACGGCAGTAACCAGATGGTTGTTAGTTCAACCCTACGACAGTAACCAGATGGTTGTTAGTTCAACCCTACTGCAGTAACCAGATGGTTGTTAGTCCAACCCTACAGCAGTAACCAGATGGTTGTTAGTTCAACCCTACGACAGTAACCAGATGGTTGTTAGTCCAACCCTACGGCAGTAACCAGATGGTTGTTAGTCCAACCCTACGACAGTAACCAGATGGTTGTTAGTCCAACCCTACGACAGTAACCAGATGGTTGTTAGTCCAACCCTACGGCAGTAACCAGATGGTTGTTAGTTCAACCCTACGACAGTAACCAGATGGTTGCTAGTTCAACCCTACGGCAGTAACCAGATGGTTGTTAGTTCAACCCTACGGCAGTAACCAGATGGTTGTTAGTTCAACCCTACGGCAGTAACCAGATGGTTGTTAGTTCAACCCTATGGCAGTAACCAGATGGTTGTTAGTCCAACCCTACGGCAGTAACCAGATGGTTGTTAGTTCAACCCTACGGCAGTAACCAGATGGTTGTTAGTTCAACCCTACGGCAGTAACCAGATGGTTGTTAGTTCAACCCTACGGCAGTAACCAGATGGTTGTTAGTTCAACCCTATGGCAGTAACCAGATGGTTGTTAGTCCAACCCTACGGCAGTAACCAGATGGTTGTTAGTTCAACCCTACGGCAGTAACCAGATGGTTGCTAGTTCAACCCTACGGCAGTAACCAGATGGTTGTTAGTTCATCCCTACTGCAGTAACCAGATGGTTGTTAGTTCAACCCTACGGCAGTAACCAGATGGTTGTTAGTTCAACCCTACGGCAGTAACCAGATGGTTGTTAGTCCAACCCTATGGCAGTAACCAGATGGTTGTTAGTTCAAATCCCACCAGTGATACGCTTGTTTTCCATCTTAACTCTAACAGACCGGTGTGAGAGGTTGAAATATCCAGTTTGAACAGGTCACAGAGCGAAGGGTTCCTGGTGGCGCCAGGGGTGTGTAGATCGCCAATCTCCTAGACCTGGTTGTACAGGAGCGGCTGTGGGTTTGAAACCCCCAGTTTCTGGGGCCTGGAGCATATCTGAGTAGTTCCTTCTTCAGGTCTGGGCTTTATGACGTGGTAACCCTACTCACTGAGTAGTTCATTCATCCTTCGGGTCTGGGCTTTATGACGTGTGAAGATGCTGGAGGAAACAGGTACAAAAGTATCTATATCCACAGTAAAACGAGTCCTATATCGACATAACCTGAAGGCCGCTCAGCAAGGAAGAAGCCACTGCTCCAAAACTGCCAACAAAAAGCCAGACTACGGTTTGCATCTGCAAATGGGGACAAAGATCGTACTTTTTGGAGAAATGTCCTCTGGTCTGATGAAACAAAAATAGAACTGTTTGGTCATAATGACCATCGTTTGGAGGAAAAAGGGGGAAGCTTGCAAGTCGAAGAACACCATCCCATCCATGAAGTACGGGGGTGGCAGCATCATGTTGTGGGGGTGCTTTGCTGCAAAAGGGACTGGTGCACTTCACAAAATAGATGGCATCATGAGGAGGGAAAATGATGTGGATATATTGAAGCAACATCTCATGTCAGGAAGTTAAAGCTTGGTCGCAAATGGGTCTTTCAAATGGACAATGACCCCAAGCATGCTTCCAAAGTTGTGGCAAAATGGCTTATGGACAACAAAGTCAAGGTATTGGAGTGGCCATCACAAAGCCCTGACCTCAATCCTATAGAAATTTGTAGCAGAACTGAAAAAGCTTGTGCAAGCAAGGAGGCCTACAAACCTGACTCTGTCAAGAGGAATGGGCCAAAATTCACCCAACTTATTGTGGGAAGCTTGTGGAAGGCTACCCGAAACAATTGACCCAAGTTAAACAATTTAAAGGCAATGCTAGCAAATACTAATTGAGTGTATGTAAACTTCTGACCCACTGGCAAAGTGATGAAAGCTGAAATAAATCATTCTGACATTTCACATTCTTAAAATATAGTGGTGATCCTAACTGACCTAAGACAGGGACTTTTAACTAGGATTAAATGTCAGGAATTGTGAAAAACTGAGTTTAAATATATTTGGCTAAGGTGTATGTAAACTTCCGACTTCAACGGTAAGTTCATTAGAGTTAACTGCACCTCAGATTGCAGCCCAAATAAATGCTTCACAGAGTTCAAGTAACAGACACATCTCAACTGTGTGAATCAGGCCTTCAGGGTCAAATTACTGCAAAGAAACCACTACTAAAGGACACCAATAAGAAGAAGAGACTTGCTTGGGCCAAGAAACACGAGCAAGGGACATTAGACCAGTGGAAATCGGTGGCGCCAGGGGTGTGTAGATCGCCAATCTCCTAGACCTGGTTGTACAGGAGCGGCTGTGGGTTTGAAACCCCCAGTTTCTGGGGCCTGGAGCATATCTGAGTAGTTCCTTCTTCAGGTCTGGGCTTTATGACGTGGTAACCCTACTCACTGAGTAGTTCATTCATCCTTCGGGTCTGGGCTTTATGACGTGGTAACCCTACTCACTGAGTAGTTCATCCTTCAGGTCTAGGCTTTATGACGTGGTAACCCTACTCTCTGAGTAGTTCATTCATCCTTCAGGTCTAGGCTTTATGACGTGGTAACCCTACTCACTGAGTAGTTCATCCTTCAGGTCTGGGCTTTATGACGTGGTAACCCTACTCTCTGAGTAGTTCATCCTTCAGGTCTAGGCTTTATGACGTGGTAACCCTACTCTCTGAGTAGTTCATCCTTCAGGTCTAGGCTTTATGACGTGGTAACCCTACTCACTGAGTAGTTCATCCTTCAGGTCTAGACTTTATGACGTGGTAACCCTACTCTCTGAGTGGTTCATCCTTCAGGTCTGGGCTTTATGACGTGGTAACCCTACTCTCTGAGTAGTTCATCCTTCAAGTCTGGGCTTTATGACGTGGTAACCCTACTCTCTGAGTAGTTCATCCTTCAGGTCTAGGCTTTATGACGTGGTAACCCTACTCACTGAGTAGTTCATCCTTCAGGTCTGGGCTTTATGACGTGGTAACCCTACTCTCTGAGTAGTTCATCCTTCAGGTCTAGACTTTATGACGTGGTAACCCTACTCACTGAGTGGTTCATCCTTCAGGTCTGGGCTTTATGACGTGGTAACCCTACTCTCTGAGTAGTTCATCCTTCAGGTCTAGGCTTTATGACGTGGTAACCCTACTCACTGAGTAGTTCATCCTTCAGGTCTAGGCTTTATGACGTGGTAACCCTACTCTCTGAGTAGTTCATCCTGCAGGTCTAGGCTTTATGACGTGGTAACCCTACTCACTGAGTAGTTCATCCCTCAGGTCTAGGCTTTATGACGTGGTAACCCTACTCTCTGAGTAGTTCATCCTTCAGGTCTAGGCTTTATGACGTGGTAACCCTACTCTCTGAGTAGTTCATCCTTCAGGTCTAGGCTTTATGACGTGGTAACCCTACTCACTGAGTGGTTCATCCTTCAGGTCTAGACTTTATGACGTGGTAACCCTACTCACTGAGTGGTTCATCCTTCAGGTCTGGGCTTTATGACGTGGTAACCCTACTCTCTGAGTAGTTCATCCTTCAGGTCTAGGCTTTATGACGTGGTAACCCTACTCTCTGAGTAGTTCATCCTTCAGGTCTGGGCTTTATGACGTGGTAACCCTACTCTCTGAGTAGTTCATCCTTCAGGTCTAGGCTTTATGACGTGGTAACCCTACTCACTGAGTGGTTCATCCTTCAGGTCTAGGCTTTATGACGTGGTAACCCTACTCACTGAGTAGTTCATCCTTCAGGTCTAGGCTTTATGACGTGGTAACCCTACTCACTGAGTGGTTCATCCTTCAGGTCTAGGCTTTATGACGTGGTAACCCTACTCACTGAGTGGTTCATCCTTCAGGTCTAGGCTTTATGACGTGGTAACCCTACTCACTGAGTAGTTCATCCTTCAGGTCTAGGCTTTATGACGTGGTAACCCTACTCTCTGAGTGGTTCATCCTTCAGGTCTAGGCTTTATGACGTGGTAACCCTACTCACTGAGTGGTTCATCCTTCAGGTCTAGGCTTTATGACGTGGTAACCCTACTCACTGAGTGGTTCATCCTTCAGGTCTAGGCTTTATGATGTGGTAACCCTACTCTCTGAGTAGTTCATCCTTCAGGTCTGGGCTTTATGACGTGGTAACCCTACTCTCTGAGTAGTTCATCCTTCAGGTCTGGGCTTTATGACGTGGTAACCCTACTCTCTGAGTGGTTCATCCTTCAGGTCTAGGCTTTATGACGTGGTAACCCTACTCACTGAGTAGTTCATCCTTCAGGTCTGGGCTTTATGACGTGGTAACCCTACTCACTGAGTAGTTCATCCTTCAGGTCTGGGCTTTATGACGTGGTAACCCTACTCACTGAGTAGTTCATCCTTCAGGTCTGGGCTTTATGACGTGGTAACCCTACTCACTGAGTAGTTCATCCTTCAGGTCTAGGCTTTATGACGTGGTAACCCTAGTCACTGAGTAGTTCATCCTTCAGGTCTGGGCTTTATGACGTGGTAACCCTACTCACTGAGTAGTTCATCCTTCAGGTCTAGGCTTTATGACGTGGTAACCCTACTCTCTGAGTAGTTCATCCTTCAGGTTTTAGGCTTTATGACGTGGTAACCCTAGTCACTGAGTAGTTCATCCTTCAGGTCTGGGCTTTATGACGTGGTAACCCTACTCACTGAGTAGATCATCCTTCAGGTCTAGGCTTTATGACGTGGTAACCCTACTCTCTGAGTAGTTCATCCTTCAGGTTTTAGGCTTTATGACGTGGTAACCCTACTCACTGAGTAGTTCATCCTTCAGGTCTGGGCTTTATGACGTGGTAACCCTACTCACTGAGTAGTTCATCCTTCAGGTCTAGGCTTTATGACATGGTAACCCTACTCACTGAGTAGTTCGTTCATCCTTCAGGTCAAGGCTTTATGACGTGGTAACCCTACTCACTGAGTAGTTCATCCTTCAGGTCTGGGCTTTATGACGTGGTAACCCTACTCACTGAGTAGTTCATCCTTCAGGTCTAGGCTTTATGACGTGGTAACCCTACTCACTGAGTAGTTCGTTCATCCTTCAGGTCAAGGCTTTATGACGTGGTAACCCTACTCACTGAGTAGTTCATCCTTCAGGTCAAGGCTTTATGACGTGGTAACCCTACTCACTGAGTAGTTCATCCTTCAGGTCTGGGCTTTATGACGTGGTAACCCTACTCACTGAGTAGTTCATCCTTCAGGTCTGGGCTTTATGACGTGGTAACCCTACTCACTGAGTAGTTCATTCATCCTTCAGGTCTAGGCTTTATGACGTGGTAACCCTACTCACTGAGTAGTTCATCCTTCAGGTCTAGGCTTTATGACGTGGTAACCCTACTCACTGAGTAGTTCATCCTTCAGGTCTAGGCTTTATGACGTGGTAACCCTACTCACTGAGTAGTTCATCCTTCAGGTCTAGGCTTTATGACGTGGTAACCCTACTCACTGAGTGGTTCATCCTTCAGGTCTAGGCTTTATGATGTGGTAACCCTACTCTCTGAGTAGTTCATCCTTCAGGTCTGGGCTTTATGACGTGGTAACCCTACTCTCTGAGTAGTTCATCCTTCAGGTCTGGGCTTTATGACGTGGTAACCCTACTCTCTGAGTGGTTCATCCTTCAGGTCTAGGCTTTATGACGTGGTAACCCTACTCACTGAGTAGTTCATCCTTCAGGTCTGGGCTTTATGACGTGGTAACCCTACTCACTGAGTAGTTCATCCTTCAGGTCTGGGCTTTATGACGTGGTAACCCTACTCACTGAGTAGTTCATCCTTCAGGTCTGGGCTTTATGACGTGGTAACCCTACTCACTGAGTAGTTCATCCTTCAGGTCTAGGCTTTATGACGTGGTAACCCTAGTCACTGAGTAGTTCATCCTTCAGGTCTGGGCTTTATGACGTGGTAACCCTACTCACTGAGTAGTTCATCCTTCAGGTCTGGGCTTTATGACGTGGTAACCCTACTCACTGAGTAGTTCATCCTTCAGGTCTATGCTTTATGACGTGGTAACCCTACTCTCTGAGTAGTTCATCCTTCAGGTCTAGGCTTTATGACGTGGTAACCCTACTCTCTGAGTAGTTCATCCTTCAGGTCTGGGCTTTATGACGTGGTAACCCTACTCTATGAGTAGTTCATTCATCCTTCAGGTCTAGGCTTTATGACGTGGTAACCCTACTCACTGAGTAGTTCATCCTTCAGGTCTAGGCTTTATGACGTGGTAACCCTACTCACTGAGTAGTTCATCCTTCAGGTCTAGGCTTTATGACGTGGTAACCCTACTCACTGAGTAGATCATCCTTCAGGTCTAGGCTTTATGACGTGGTAACCCTACTCTCTGAGTAGTTCATCCTTCAGGTTTAGGCTTTATGACGTGGTAACCCTACTCACTGAGTAGTTCATCCTTCAGGTCTGGGCTTTATGACGTGGTAACCCTACTCACTGAGTAGTTCATCCTTCAGGTCTAGGCTTTATGACATGGTAACCCTACTCACTGAGTAGTTCGTTCATCCTTCAGGTCAAGGCTTTATGACGTGGTAACCCTACTCACTGAGTAGTTCATCCTTCAGGTCAAGGCTTTATGACGTGGTAACCCTACTCACTGAGTAGTTCATCCTTCAGGTCTGGGCTTTATGACGTGGTAACCCTACTCACTGAGTAGTTCATCCTTCAGGTCTAGGCTTTATGACGTGGTAACCCTACTCACTGAGTAGTTCGTTCATCCTTCAGGTCAAGGCTTTATGACGTGGTAACCCTACTCACTGAGTAGTTCATCCTTCAGGTCAAGGCTTTATGACGTGGTAACCCTACTCACTGAGTAGTTCATCCTTCAGGTCTGGGCTTTATGACGTGGTAACCCTACTCACTGAGTAGTTCATCCTTCAGGTCTGGGCTTTATGACGTGGTAACCCTACTCACTGAGTAGTTCATTCATCCTTCAGGTCTAGGCTTTATGACGTGGTAACCCTACTCACTGAGTAGTTCATCCTTCAGGTCTGGGCTTTATGACGTGGTAACCCTACTCACTGAGTAGTTCATCCTTCAGGTCTAGGCTTTATGACGTGGTAACCCTACTCACTGAGTAGTTCATCCTTCAGGTCTGGGCTTTATGACGTGGTAACCCTACTCACTGAGTAGTTCATCCTTCAGGTCTGGGCTTTATGACGTGGTAACCCTACTCACTGAGTGGTTCATCCTTCAGGTCTAGGCTTTATGACGTGGTAACCCTACTCACTGAGTAGTTCATCCTTCAGGTCTGGGCTTTATGACGTGGTAACCCTACTCTCTGAGTAGTTCATCCTTCAGGTCTGGGCTTTATGACGTGGTAACCCTACTCACTGAGTAGTTCATCCTTCAGGTCTGGGCTTTATGACGTGGTAACCCTACTCACTGAGTAGTTCATCCTTCAGGTCTGGGCTTTATGACGTGGTAACCCTACTCACTGAGTAGTTCATCCTTCAGGTCTGGGCTTTATGACGTGGTAACCCTACTCTCTGAGTAGTTCATCCTTCAGGTCTAGGCTTTATGACGTGGTAACCCTACTCACTGAGTAGTTCATCCTTCAGGTCTAGGCTTTATGACGTGGTAACCCTACTCTCTGAGTAGTTCATCCTTCAGGTCTAGGCTTTATGACGTGGTAACCCTACTCACTGAGTAGTTCATCCCTCAGGTCTAGGCTTTATGACGTGGTAACCCTACTCTCTGAGTAGTTCATCCTTCAGGTCTAGGCTTTATGACGTGGTAACCCTACTCTCTGAGTAGTTCATCCTTCAGGTCTAGGCTTTATGACGTGGTAACCCTACTCACTGAGTGGTTCATCCTTCAGGTCTAGACTTTATGACGTGGTAACCCTACTCACTGAGTGGTTCATCCTTCAGGTCTGGGCTTTATGACGTGGTAACCCTACTCTCTGAGTAGTTCATCCTTCAGGTCTAGGCTTTATGACGTGGTAACCCTACTCTCTGAGTAGTTCATCCTTCAGGTCTGGGCTTTATGACGTGGTAACCCTACTCTCTGAGTAGTTCATCCTTCAGGTCTAGGCTTTATGACGTGGTAACCCTACTCACTGAGTGGTTCATCCTTCAGGTCTAGGCTTTATGACGTGGTAACCCTACTCACTGAGTAGTTCATCCTTCAGGTCTAGGCTTTATGACGTGGTAACCCTACTCACTGAGTGGTTCATCCTTCAGGTCTAGGCTTTATGACGTGGTAACCCTACTCACTGAGTGGTTCATCCTTCAGGTCTAGGCTTTATGACGTGGTAACCCTACTCACTGAGTAGTTCATCCTTCAGGTCTAGGCTTTATGACGTGGTAACCCTACTCTCTGAGTGGTTCATCCTTCAGGTCTAGGCTTTATGACGTGGTAACCCTACTCACTGAGTGGTTCATCCTTCAGGTCTAGGCTTTATGACGTGGTAACCCTACTCACTGAGTGGTTCATCCTTCAGGTCTAGGCTTTATGATGTGGTAACCCTACTCTCTGAGTAGTTCATCCTTCAGGTCTGGGCTTTATGACGTGGTAACCCTACTCTCTGAGTAGTTCATCCTTCAGGTCTGGGCTTTATGACGTGGTAACCCTACTCTCTGAGTGGTTCATCCTTCAGGTCTAGGCTTTATGACGTGGTAACCCTACTCACTGAGTAGTTCATCCTTCAGGTCTGGGCTTTATGACGTGGTAACCCTACTCACTGAGTAGTTCATCCTTCAGGTCTGGGCTTTATGACGTGGTAACCCTACTCACTGAGTAGTTCATCCTTCAGGTCTGGGCTTTATGACGTGGTAACCCTACTCACTGAGTAGTTCATCCTTCAGGTCTAGGCTTTATGACGTGGTAACCCTAGTCACTGAGTAGTTCATCCTTCAGGTCTGGGCTTTATGACGTGGTAACCCTACTCACTGAGTAGTTCATCCTTCAGGTCTAGGCTTTATGACGTGGTAACCCTACTCTCTGAGTAGTTCATCCTTCAGGTTTTAGGCTTTATGACGTGGTAACCCTAGTCACTGAGTAGTTCATCCTTCAGGTCTGGGCTTTATGACGTGGTAACCCTACTCACTGAGTAGATCATCCTTCAGGTCTAGGCTTTATGACGTGGTAACCCTACTCTCTGAGTAGTTCATCCTTCAGGTTTTAGGCTTTATGACGTGGTAACCCTACTCACTGAGTAGTTCATCCTTCAGGTCTGGGCTTTATGACGTGGTAACCCTACTCACTGAGTAGTTCATCCTTCAGGTCTAGGCTTTATGACATGGTAACCCTACTCACTGAGTAGTTCGTTCATCCTTCAGGTCAAGGCTTTATGACGTGGTAACCCTACTCACTGAGTAGTTCATCCTTCAGGTCTGGGCTTTATGACGTGGTAACCCTACTCACTGAGTAGTTCATCCTTCAGGTCTAGGCTTTATGACGTGGTAACCCTACTCACTGAGTAGTTCGTTCATCCTTCAGGTCAAGGCTTTATGACGTGGTAACCCTACTCACTGAGTAGTTCATCCTTCAGGTCAAGGCTTTATGACGTGGTAACCCTACTCACTGAGTAGTTCATCCTTCAGGTCTGGGCTTTATGACGTGGTAACCCTACTCACTGAGTAGTTCATCCTTCAGGTCTGGGCTTTATGACGTGGTAACCCTACTCACTGAGTAGTTCATTCATCCTTCAGGTCTAGGCTTTATGACGTGGTAACCCTACTCACTGAGTAGTTCATCCTTCAGGTCTAGGCTTTATGACGTGGTAACCCTACTCACTGAGTAGTTCATCCTTCAGGTCTAGGCTTTATGACGTGGTAACCCTACTCACTGAGTAGTTCATCCTTCAGGTCTAGGCTTTATGACGTGGTAACCCTACTCACTGAGTGGTTCATCCTTCAGGTCTAGGCTTTATGATGTGGTAACCCTACTCTCTGAGTAGTTCATCCTTCAGGTCTGGGCTTTATGACGTGGTAACCCTACTCTCTGAGTAGTTCATCCTTCAGGTCTGGGCTTTATGACGTGGTAACCCTACTCTCTGAGTGGTTCATCCTTCAGGTCTAGGCTTTATGACGTGGTAACCCTACTCACTGAGTAGTTCATCCTTCAGGTCTGGGCTTTATGACGTGGTAACCCTACTCACTGAGTAGTTCATCCTTCAGGTCTGGGCTTTATGACGTGGTAACCCTACTCACTGAGTAGTTCATCCTTCAGGTCTGGGCTTTATGACGTGGTAACCCTACTCACTGAGTAGTTCATCCTTCAGGTCTAGGCTTTATGACGTGGTAACCCTAGTCACTGAGTAGTTCATCCTTCAGGTCTGGGCTTTATGACGTGGTAACCCTACTCACTGAGTAGTTCATCCTTCAGGTCTGGGCTTTATGACGTGGTAACCCTACTCACTGAGTAGTTCATCCTTCAGGTCTATGCTTTATGACGTGGTAACCCTACTCTCTGAGTAGTTCATCCTTCAGGTCTAGGCTTTATGACGTGGTAACCCTACTCTCTGAGTAGTTCATCCTTCAGGTCTGGGCTTTATGACGTGGTAACCCTACTCTATGAGTAGTTCATTCATCCTTCAGGTCTAGGCTTTATGACGTGGTAACCCTACTCACTGAGTAGTTCATCCTTCAGGTCTAGGCTTTATGACGTGGTAACCCTACTCACTGAGTAGTTCATCCTTCAGGTCTAGGCTTTATGACGTGGTAACCCTACTCACTGAGTAGATCATCCTTCAGGTCTAGGCTTTATGACGTGGTAACCCTACTCTCTGAGTAGTTCATCCTTCAGGTTTAGGCTTTATGACGTGGTAACCCTACTCACTGAGTAGTTCATCCTTCAGGTCTGGGCTTTATGACGTGGTAACCCTACTCACTGAGTAGTTCATCCTTCAGGTCTAGGCTTTATGACATGGTAACCCTACTCACTGAGTAGTTCGTTCATCCTTCAGGTCAAGGCTTTATGACGTGGTAACCCTACTCACTGAGTAGTTCATCCTTCAGGTCAAGGCTTTATGACGTGGTAACCCTACTCACTGAGTAGTTCATCCTTCAGGTCTGGGCTTTATGACGTGGTAACCCTACTCACTGAGTAGTTCATCCTTCAGGTCTAGGCTTTATGACGTGGTAACCCTACTCACTGAGTAGTTCGTTCATCCTTCAGGTCAAGGCTTTATGACGTGGTAACCCTACTCACTGAGTAGTTCATCCTTCAGGTCAAGGCTTTATGACGTGGTAACCCTACTCACTGAGTAGTTCATCCTTCAGGTCTGGGCTTTATGACGTGGTAACCCTACTCACTGAGTAGTTCATCCTTCAGGTCTGGGCTTTATGACGTGGTAACCCTACTCACTGAGTAGTTCATTCATCCTTCAGGTCTAGGCTTTATGACGTGGTAACCCTACTCACTGAGTAGTTCATCCTTCAGGTCTGGGCTTTATGACGTGGTAACCCTACTCACTGAGTAGTTCATCCTTCAGGTCTAGGCTTTATGACGTGGTAACCCTACTCACTGAGTAGTTCATCCTTCAGGTCTGGGCTTTATGACGTGGTAACCCTACTCACTGAGTAGTTCATCCTTCAGGTCTGGGCTTTATGACGTGGTAACCCTACTCACTGAGTGGTTCATCCTTCAGGTCTAGGCTTTATGACGTGGTAACCCTACTCACTGAGTAGTTCATCCTTCAGGTCTGGGCTTTATGACGTGGTAACCCTACTCTCTGAGTAGTTCATCCTTCAGGTCTGGGCTTTATGACGTGGTAACCCTACTCACTGAGTAGTTCATCCTTCAGGTCTGGGCTTTATGACGTGGTAACCCTACTCACTGAGTAGTTCATCCTTCAGGTCTGGGCTTTATGACGTGGTAACCCTACTCACTGAGTAGTTCATCCTTCAGGTCTGGGCTTTATGACGTGGTAACCCTACTCTCTGAGTAGTTCATCCTTCAGGTCTGGGCTTTATGACGTGGTAACCCTACTCACTGAGTAGTTCATCCTTCAGGTCTAGGCTTTATGACGTGGTAACCCTACTCACTGAGTGGTTCATTCATCCTTCAGGTCTGGGCTTTATGACGTGGTAACCCTACTCACTGAGTGGTTCATCCTTCAGGTCTGGGCTTTATGACGTGGTAACCCTACTCTCTGAGTAGTTCATCCTTCAGGTCTGGGCTTTATGACGTGGTAACCCTACTCACTGAGTAGTTCATCCTTCAGGTCTAGGCTTTATGACGTGGTAACCCTACTCTCTGAGTGGTTCATCCTTCAGGTCTAGGCTTTATGACGTGGTAACCCTACTCTCTGAGTAGTTCATCCTTCAGGTCTGGGCTTTATGACGTGGTAACCCTACTCACTGAGTAGTTCATCCTTCAGGTCTGGGCTTTATGACGTGGTAACCCTACTCACTGAGTGGTTCATCCTTCAGGTCTAGGCTTTATGACGTGGTAACCCTACTCTCTGAGTAGTTCATCCTTCATGTCTAGGCTTTATGACGTGGTAACCCTACTCACTGAGTAGTTCATTCATCCTTCAGGTCTGGGCTCAAATACGCCTTGCAAAGACATTTTGTTGGCTGTCCGGTGCTCTTCAACTTGCCTTGATTGAATCCCAGCCTGTGTATTTGTTGTTGTAGTCCTCACACCATAATCAGACTATTTTTAATGAACACTTTACTACATGTGATGCTGCTGAATATAAAATCATGTTTTTGTATACACAGTACCAGTCAAAAGTTTGGACACACCTCATTCCAGGGTTTTTCTTTATTGTTTTAATTTTCTACATTGTAGAATAATAGTGAAGACATCAAAACGGTGAAATAACACATATGGAATCACGTAGTAACCAAAAAAGTGTTAAACAAATCAAAATATATTTTATATTGGAGATTCTACAAAGAAGCCACCCTTTGCCTTGATGACAGCTTTGCACACTCTTGGTATTCTCTCAACCAGCTTCATGGGGTAGTCACCTGGAATGCATTTCAATTAACAGGTGTGTCTTGTTAAAAGTTCATTTGTGGAATTTATTTCCTTCTTATAGTGTTTTAAAGCTTCTGATAGGCTAATTGACATACTTTGAGTCAATTGAAGGTGTGTCTGTGGATGTATTTCAAGGCCTACCTTCAAACTCAGTGCCTTTTTGCTTGACATCATGGGAAAATCAAAAGAAATCAGCCAAGACCTCGGAAAAAAGATTGTAGACCTCAACAAGTCTGGTTCATCCTTGGGAGCAGTTTCCAAACGCCTGAAGGTACCACGTTCATCTATACAAACAATAGTACGCAAGTATAAACACCATGGGACCACGCAGCCGGCATACCGCTCAGGAAGGAGACGTGTTCTGTCTCCTAGAGATTAATGGACTTTGGTGTGAAAAGTACAAATCAATCCCAGAACAACAGCAAAGGACCTTGTGAAGATGCTGGAGGAAACAGGTACAAAAGTATCTATATCCACAGTAAAACGAGTCCTATATCGACATAACCTGAAGGCCGCTCAGCAAGGAAGAAGCCACTGCTCCAAAACTGCCAACAAAAAGCCAGACTACGGTTTGCATCTGCAAATGGGGACAAAGATCGTACTTTTTGGAGAAATGTCCTCTGGTCTGATGAAACAAAAATAGAACTGTTTGGTCATAATGACCATCGTTTGGAGGAAAAAGGGGGAAGCTTGCAAGTCGAAGAACACCATCCCATCCATGAAGTACGGGGGTGGCAGCATCATGTTGTGGGGGTGCTTTGCTGCAAAAGGGACTGGTGCACTTCACAAAATAGATGGCATCATGAGGAGGGAAAATGATGTGGATATATTGAAGCAACATCTCATGTCAGGAAGTTAAAGCTTGGTCGCAAATGGGTCTTTCAAATGGACAATGACCCCAAGCATGCTTCCAAAGTTGTGGCAAAATGGCTTATGGACAACAAAGTCAAGGTATTGGAGTGGCCATCACAAAGCCCTGACCTCAATCCTATAGAAATTTGTAGCAGAACTGAAAAAGCTTGTGCAAGCAAGGAGGCCTACAAACCTGACTCTGTCAAGAGGAATGGGCCAAAATTCACCCAACTTATTGTGGGAAGCTTGTGGAAGGCTACCCGAAACAATTGACCCAAGTTAAACAATTTAAAGGCAATGCTAGCAAATACTAATTGAGTGTATGTAAACTTCTGACCCACTGGCAAAGTGATGAAAGCTGAAATAAATCATTCTGACATTTCACATTCTTAAAATATAGTGGTGATCCTAACTGACCTAAGACAGGGACTTTTAACTAGGATTAAATGTCAGGAATTGTGAAAAACTGAGTTTAAATATATTTGGCTAAGGTGTATGTAAACTTCCGACTTCAACGGTAAGTTCATTAGAGTTAACTGCACCTCAGATTGCAGCCCAAATAAATGCTTCACAGAGTTCAAGTAACAGACACATCTCAACTGTGTGAATCAGGCCTTCAGGGTCAAATTACTGCAAAGAAACCACTACTAAAGGACACCAATAAGAAGAAGAGACTTGCTTGGGCCAAGAAACACGAGCAAGGGACATTAGACCAGTGGAAATCGGTCCTTTGGTATGATGAGTCCAAATGTAAGATTTTTGGATCCAACCGCCGTGTCTCTGTGAGCTGCAGAGTAGGTGAACGGATGATCTCCGCATGTGTGGTTCCCACCGTGAAGCATGGAGGAGGAGGTGTGATGGTGCTTTGCTGGTGACACTGTCTGATGTATTTAGAATTCAAGACACACTTAACTAGCATGGCTACCACAGTATTCTACAGCGATACACCATCCCATCTGGTTTGCGCTTAGTGGGACTATCATTTGTTTTTCAACAGGGCAATGACCCAAAACAGACCTCCAGGCTGTGTAAGGGCTATTTGACCCGAGAAGGAGAGGGATTGAGTGCTGCATCAGATGACCTAGCCTCCACAATCACCTGACCTCAACCCAATTGAGATGAGCTGGACCGCAGAGTGAAGGAAAAGCAGCCAACAAGTGCTCAGCATATGTGGGAACTCCTTCACGACTGTTGGAAAAGCATTCCAGGTGAAGCTGGTTGAGAGAATGCCTAGAGTTTGCAAAGCTGTCATCAAGGCAAAGGGTGGCTAAATATAATACAAGTTCATAAATAATCTCTTGGAAAACAAAGCAGTTACTATTTACAAGAAAACACTCAAATCATTAGAGAGAGAGAGAGAGAGAGAGGCGTGTTCTCCTCCAGCTCCATCAGCCTGTCCTGTCTCCTCTGGGCGTTTTGTCCTCCAGCTCCATCAGCCTGTCCTGTCTCCTCTGGGCGTGTTCTCCTCCAGCTCCATCAGCCTGTCCTGTCTCCTCTGGGCGTGTTCTGCCGCTACTCTCTGAGCCGTCTCTGAGGCTGTGATGTCTATGTGGGCGTATGTGGTGGAGCCCCCTACTGGACAGGAAGACCAACAACAACAACCAGTTACTACGCCATCATGGGTCCTCTACTAGAACATAAAAACCAGTCTCCTGATCATCCTGTCCTTCTCCTGAAGTGTTTGTCTTGCACACTTTGCTTATAACAAACCTTAAATCCATGACGGGTAGTGTGCGAGTGTACACTTTGGGAGAAGGGTGGTGTAATCGGGACACACAATAGAAATATACACATCCAATGGCTTTGAGCAGGTTCTATGTTTCCTCGTAGGAGATTATTACAGTACAAGAAAATGGCTTTGAGCAGGTATCAACCATTATAGTGTCTGTTCCCAACAGTAGGTATTACATTCAACCATTACAGTGTCTGTTCCCAACAGTAGTTATTACATTCAACCATTATAGTGTCTGTTCCCAACAGTAGTTATTACATTCAACCATTACAGTGTCTGTTCCCAACAGTAGTTATTACATTCAACCATTATAGTGTCTGTTCCCAACAGTAGTTATTACATTCAACCATTACAGTGTCTGTTCCCAACAGTAGGTATTACATTCAACCATTACAGTGTCTGTTCCCAACAGTAGGTATTACATTCAACCATTACGGTGTCTGTTCCCAACAGTAGGTATTACATTCAACCATTATAGTGTCTGTTCCCAACAGTAGGTATTACATTCAACCATTATAGTGTCTGTTCCCAACAGTAGGTATTACATTCAACCATTACAGTGTCTGTTCCCAACAGTAGGTATTACATTCAACCATTATAGTGTCTGTTCCCAACAGTAGGTATTACATTCAACCATTACAGTGTCTGTTCACAACAGTAGTTATTACATTCAACCATTATAGTGTCTGTTCCCAACAGCAGGTATTACATTCAACCATTATAGTGTCTGTTCCCAACAGTAGGTATTACATTCAACCATTATAGTGTCTGTTCCTAACAGCAGGTATTACATTCAACCATTATAGTGTCTGTTCCCAACAGTAGGTATTACATTCAACCATTATAGTGTCTGTTCCCAACAGCAGGTATTACATTCAACCTTAGGTTATAAACATGTCCTATTGAACCATTATAGTGATGTGTCCCCAACAGCAGGTATTATATTAAACTTTTGGTTATAAACATGTCCTATTGAACCATTATAGTGATTTGTCCCCAACAGCAGGTATTACATTAAACTTTAGTATTGTATTATATTCATATTATATTGTAGGACAGTAGATCTCCAGGAAGAGGGTTGGACTGATAACCTACAGGACAGTAGATCTCCAGGAAGAGGGTTGGTCTGATAATCTACAGGACGGTAGATCTCCAGGAAGAGGGTTGGACTGATAACCTACAGGACAGTAGATCTCCAGGAAGAGGGTTGGTCTGATAATCTACAGGACGGTAGATCTCCAGGAAGAGGGTTGGGACTGATAACCTACAGGACAGTAGATCTCCAGGAGGAGGGTTGGACTGATAACCTACAGGACAGTAGATCTCCGGGAAGAGGGTTGGACTGAGAATCTACAGGACAGTAGATCTCCGAGAAGAGGGTTGGACTGAAAACCTACAGGACAGTAGATCTCCAGGAAGAGGGTTGGACTGAGAACCTACAGGACAGTAGATCTCCAGGAAGAGGGTTGGACTGAGAACCCACAGGACAGTAGATCTCCAGGAAGAGAGTTGGACTGAGAACCCACAGGACAGTAGATCTCCAGGAAGAGGGTTGGACTGAAAACCTACAGGACAGTAGATCTCCAGGAAGAGGGTTGGACTGAGAACCTACAGGACAGTAGATCTCCAGGAAGAGGGTTGGACTGAGAACCCACAGGACAGTAGATCTCCAGGAAGAGGGTTGGACTGAGAACCTACAGGACAGTAGATCTCCAGGAAGAGGGTTGGACTGAGAACCTACAGGACAGTAGATCTCCAGGAAGAGGGTTGGACTGAGAACCTACAGGACAGTAGATCTCCAGGAAGAGGGTTGGACTGAGAACCTACAGGACAGTAGATCTCCAGGAAGAGGGTTGGACTGAGAACCTACAGGACAGTAGATCTCCAGGAAGAGGGTTGGTCTGAGAACCTACAGGACAGTAGATCTCCAGGAAGAGGGATGGACTGATAACCTACAGGACAGTAGATCTCCAGGAAGAGGGTTGGACTGAGAACCTACAGGACAGTAGATCTCCAGGAAGAGGGTTGGACTGAGAACCTACAGGACAGTAGATCTCCAGGAAGAGGGATGGACTGATAACCTACAGGACAGTAGATCTCCAGGAAGAGGGTTGGACTGATAACCTACAGGACAGTAGATCTCCAGGAAGAGGGTTGGACTGAACCTACAGGACAGTAGATCTCCAGGAAGAGGGTTGGACTGATAACCTACAGGACAGTAGATCTCCAGGAAGAGGGTTGGACTGATAACCTACAGGACAGTAGATCTCCAGGAAGAGGGTTGGACTGATAACCTACAGGACAGTATATCTCCAGGAAGAGGGTTGGACTGACCTGGACCAGACAATCCAGACAGTCTGAGCGTTGCTATAGTAGCAGTCTCTACATCATTCTACTGGGAAAACAACGCACAGCAATATCATCATCATTGGAAGTATCCCAAATAGAGCCCTGTTCTCTATATAGTGCACTACTGTTGATCAGAGCACCATGGTGGGCCCTGGTCTAAAGTAGCATACTATATAGGGAATAGGGTGTCATTTGAGACACCCATTTGCCCATTTGTATTTGATAACGCAGATGATTGTGTGCAGCGAGCCGATCGGTTAAATACATTCCTGTTTTCAGCAGGACGAGTTAATGAGTGATTTTCTACCAATTACACTCTGTTTCCATGGTGACCCATTGACAACGCTTCTCTCTGTGTGTGTGTGTGTGTGCGTGCGTGCGTGCGTGCGTGTGTGTGGCCGGACTCAGTCACTCTCTTCTCCCATAACTAAGCCTGTCTAAGTCTATAATTAATTTCCTCCAAACTACACAGAAGAGTTGAAGCCTCATAATCTTCTTGACACATGAGTCAAAACTTATTGGACGTATGAAGGACTTCAGGAAATGGGATGAGAAAGTCCCTTCAGACAGCTAGGAAACAGCACCCTATCCCCTGTCTAGTGTTAAAGGACCCATAGGGCTCTGGTCTAAAGTAGTGCACTACTTAGGGAATAGGGTGCCATTTGGGATACCAGATAGAGACTGAGAGCAAGACTTGAGCTAAGGGACAACAGACCAGCCAAACCTGCCAGTCAGCCAAACCTGCCAGCCAACCTGCCAGCCAGCCAAACCTGCCTGCCAACCTGCCAGCCAGCCAACCTGCCAGCCAGACAACCTGCCAGCCAGCCAGCCAACCTGCTTGCCAACCAACCAACCTGCCAGCCAAACCAGTCAGCCAACCTGCCAGCCAAACCAGTCAGCCAACCTGCCAGCCAACCTGCCAGCCAAACCAGTCAGCAAACCTGGCAACCAACCTGCCAACCAACCTGCCAACCAACCTGCCAGCCAAACCAGCCAGCCAACCAACCTGCCAGCCAAACCAGTCAGCCAACCTGCCAGCCAACCTGCCAACCAACCTGCCAGCCAACCTGCCAACCAACCTGCCAGCCAAACCAGTCAGCCAACCTGCCAGCCAACCTGCCAGCCAAACCTGGCAACCAACCTGCCAGCCAACCTGCCAACCAACCTGCCAGCCAACCAGCCAAACCTGCCAACCAACCTGCCAGCCAGCCAACCAACCTGCCAGCCAAACCAGTCAGCCAACCTGGCAACCAACCTGCCAGCCAACCTGCCAGCCAACCAGCCAAACCTGCCAACCTGCCAGCCAACCTGCCAACCAACCTGCCAGCCAACCAGCCAAACCTGCCAACCTGCCAGCCAGAAAAACACTTGAGCCAACATGGAGAGCCGTAAACACTGAGACATCTATCTAAAATGGCTATCTGAGAGGGGTTGGTGTTCTTACTGGGTCTGCGCAGCTGCAAAGGGTTACCCCTCGCTGCAGTGGTGTTGGTGGAAACTGTCCCACCGTAGGGCTCCGGCTGTAGATCCAGCTCCATGTAGAGCAGCTCTCTGCCAGCTCTGTTCGCTTTAGCCGCAGGGCTAACGGGGATGTTGACGTAGTTCACACTGGGGTCGGCGTGGTGATGGCGACGTCTGTCCAGGACTGATGACATCATCGTGGTGGAAGCATCCGGAGGAAACTTAAAGAATCTCCCTGGGAGAATGACAGAGAGTCAGTCAGACAGACAGACACTCCCTGGGAGAATGACAGAGAGTCAGTCAGACAGACCCTGGGAGAATGATAGAGAGTCAGTCAGTCAGACAGACACTCCCTGGGAGAATGATAGAGAGTCAGTCAGACAGACAGACACTCCCTGGGAGAATGACAGAGAGTCAGACAGACAGACAGACACTCCCTGGGAGGATGACAGAGAGTCAGACAGACAGACAGACACTCCCTGGGAGAATGACAGAGAGTCAGACAGACAGACAGACACTCCCTGGGAGAATGACAGAGAGTCAGACAGACACTCCCTGGGAGAATGACAGAGAGTCAGACAGACAGACAGACACTCCCTGGGAGAATGACAGAGAGTCAGACAGACAGACAGACACTCCCTGGGAGAATGACAGAGAGTCAGACAGACAGACAGACACTCCCTGGGAGAATGACAGAGAGTCAGACAGACAGACAGTCACTCCCTGGGAGATTGACAGAGAGTCAGTCAGACAGACAGACACTCCCTGGGAGAATGACAGAGAGTCAGACAGACAGACAGACACTCCCTGGGAGAATGACAGAGAGTCAGACAGACAGACAGACACTCCCTGGGAGAATGACAGAGAGTCAGTCAGACAGACAGTCACTCCCTGGGAGAATGACAGAGAGTCAGACAGACAGACAGTCACTCCCTGGGAGAATGACAGAGAGTCAGTCAGACAGACAGACACTCCCTGGGAGAATGACAGAGAGTCAGACAGACACTCCCTGGGAGAATGACAGAGAGTCAGTCAGACAGACAGTCACTCCCTGGGAGAATGACAGAGTCAGACAGACAGACAGTCACTCCCTGGGAGAACGACAGAGAGTCAGACAGACAGACAGTCACTCCCTGGGAGAATGACAGAGAGTCAGACAGACAGACAGTCACTCCCTGTGAGAATGACAGAGAGTCAGTCAGACAGAAAGACAAACCTTGTAGATCATGTCATGTTAGTAAAAAATATATAAAATAACAATAACCAGGATGCATTGCTCTCACCACCAGAGACTGCGGTCTGTCTGCTTGGCGCCATCGTGCCGGGGGAAGGTGGGGGTGAATAGGAGGGTTCTAGAGGGTGAGAGAGGCCCGCCTCACCCCGCCCCACCTCTCTACACTGGGGGGGTGGATCTGAGAGAAGTAGGCCAGATTTCAAAGTTAACACCAACAGGATAATGAATATAGAGAGACCCTTTAGTCCTGTTATAATGTTACCATTAGAATAATGGTGTAAATACACAGACAGACAGACAAAGACAAACAGCCAGATGCACACAGACAAAGACAGACAGACCTGGTGTTGGAGAAAGTCCTGAATGTGAAGGGCTGATTGTCTAAAATGGAACAGAAAGAGAAAAATATTAGACAATACATAATACTACAATACATTATACTACACAACATTATACTACAATACATTATACTACACAACATAATACTACAATACATTATATAATAATACATTATACTACAATACATTATACTACAATACATTTTACTACACCACATTATACTACAATACATTATACTACAATACATTATACTACACCACACCACATTATACTACAATACATTATACTATAATACATTATACTACACCACACTATACTACACCATATTATACTACAATACATTATACTACACAACATTATACTACAATACATTATACTACACAACATAATACTACAATACATTATATAATAATACATTATACTACAATACATTTTACTACACCACATTATACTACAATACATTATACTACAATACATTATACTACACCACACCACATTATACTACAATACATTATACTACACCACACTATACTACACCATATTATACTACAATACATTATACAATAATAAATTATACTACAACATATTATACTACAACACACCACATTATACTAGAATACATTATACTACAATACATTATACAATATTACATTATACTACAATACATTATACTACAACATATTATACTACAACACACCACATTATACTACAATACATTATACAATATTACATTATCCTACAATACATTATACTACAATACATTATACTACAACACATTACACTACAACACATTATACTACACCACATTATACTACACCACATTACACTATAATACATTATACTAAAATACATTATACTACAACACATTATACTACAACATATTATACTACAACATATTATACGACAACATATTATATTACAACACATTATACTACAACACATTATACTACACCACATTATACTACAACACATTATACTATAATACATTATACTACAACACATTATACTACAACACATTATACTACAACACATTATACTACAATACATTATACTACAACACATTATACTAAACCACATTATACTACAACATATTATACTACAACATATTATACGACAACATATTATATTACAACACATTATACTACAACACATTATACTACAACACATTATACTACACCACATTATACTACAACACATTATACTACAATACATTATACTACAACACATTATACTAAACCACATTATACTACAACATATTATACTACAACATATTATACGACAACATATTATATTACAACACATTATACTACAACACATTATACTACAACACATTATACTACAACACACCACATTATACTACAACATATTATACGACAACATATTATATTACAACACATTATACTACAACACATTATACTACAACACATTATACTACAACATATTATACTACAACACATTATACTACAAAATATTATACTACACCACATTATACTACAACACATTATACTATAATACAACACATTATACTACAACACATTATACTACACCACATTATACTACAATACATTATACTACACCACATTACACTATAATACATTATACTACAATACAATATACTACAACACATTATACTACACCACATTATACTCCACCACATTATACTACACCACATTACACTATAATACATTATACTATAATACATTATACTACACCACATTATACTACAACACATTATACTACAAAATATTATACTACACCACATTATACTACAACACATTATACTATAATACAACACATTATACTACAACACATTATACTACACCACATTATACTACAATACATTATACTACACCACATTACACTATAATACATTATACTACAATACAATATACTACAACACATTATACTACACCACATTATACTCCACCACATTATACTACACCACATTACACTATAATACATTATACTACACCACATTATACTACAACACATTATACTATAATACATTATACTACAATACATTATACTACACCACATTATACTACAATACATTATACTACAATACATTATACTATAATACATTATACTACACCACATTATACTACAATGCATTATACTACAATACATTATACTACACCACATTATACTATAATACATTATACTACACCACATTATACTACAACACATTATACTATAATACATTATACTACAATACATTAATACTACAACACATTATACTACACCACATTACACTATAATACATTATACTACACCACATTATACTATAATACATTATACTATAATACATTATACTACACCACATTATACTACAACACATTATACTATAATACATTATACTACAATACATTATACTACAACACATTATACTACACCACATTACACTATAATACATTATACTATAATACATTATACTACACCACATTACACTATAATACATTATACTACAATTTATTATACTATAATACATTATACTACAACACATTATACTATAATACATTATACTACAATACATTATACTACAACACATTATACTACACCACATTATACTATAATACATTATACTATAACACATTACACTACACCACATTACACTATAATACATTATACTACAATTTATTATACTATAATACATTATACTACACCACATTATACTACAATACATTATACTACAATACATTATACTACACCACATTACACTATAATACTTTATACTACACCACATTATACTATAATACATTATACTATAATACATTATACTACACCACATTATACTACAACACATTATACTATAATACATTATACTACACCACATTACACTATAATACATTACATTATACTATAATACATTATACTACAATACATTATACTACAACACATTATACTACACCACATTATACTACACCACATTATACTATAATACATTATACTATAATACATTATACTACAATACATTATACTACAACACATTATACTACACCACATTATACTACAATACATTACACTATAATACATTATACTACACCACATTATACTACAACACATTATACTATAATACATTATACTACAATACATTATACTACAACACATTATACTACACCACATTATACTACAATACATTACACTATAATACATTATACTACAACACATTATACTATAATACATTATACTACAATACATTATACTACAACACATTATACTAGAATACATTACACTATAACACATTATACTACAATACATTATACTACAACACATTATACTAGAATACATTACACTATAACACATTACACTACACCACATTACACTATAATACATTATACTATAATACATTATACCACACCACACGCTCTCTCCCTCTCTCTTCTCTCTTTCTTCAGGTGATTGTCTGATTTGGTTATTATAAACCCACGGCATTGCTTTTCTTTAATCAGTTGTTTTCTATTGACAACACACTGAGTTGGACAAGTTGTCGTTGATTACACACACGGTGAGGTGTGAGGACTGCTAACCTGATTAGCACGGTGAGGTGTGAGGACTGCTAACCTGATTAGCACGGTGAGGTGTGAGGACTGCTAACCTGATTAGCACGGTGAGGTGTGAGGACTGCTAACCTGATTAGCACGGTGAGGCGTGAGGACTGCTAACCTGATTAGCACGGTGAGGTGTGAGGACTGCTAACCTGATTAGCACGGTGAGGTGTGATGACTGTTAACCTGATTAGCACGGTGAGGTGTGATGACTGTTAACCTGATTAGCACGGTGAGGTGTGATGACTGTTAACCTGATTAGCACGGTGAGGTGTGATGACTGTTAACCTGATTAGCACAGTGAGGTGTGATGACTGTTAACCTGATTAGCACGGTGAGGTGTGATGACTGTTAACCTGATTAGCACGGTGAGGTGTGATGGCTGTTAACCTGATTAGCACGGTGAGGTGTGATGACTGTTAACCTGATTAGCACAGTGAGGTGTGATGACTGTTAACCTGATTAGCACGGTGAGGTGTGAGGACTGTAAACCTGATTAGCACGGTGAGGTGTGAGGACTGTTAACCTGATTAGCACGGTGAGGTGTGAGGACTGTTAACCTGATTAGCACGGTGAGGTGTGAGGACTGTTAACCTGATTAGCACTGTGAGGTGTGAGGACTGTTAACCTGATTAGCACGGTGAGGTGTGATGACTGTTAACCTGATTAGCACGGTGAGGTGTGATGGCTGTTAACCTGATTAGCACGGTGAGGTGTGATGACTGTTAACCTGATTAGCACAGTGAGGTGTGATGACTGTTAACCTGATTAGCACGGTGAGGTGTGAGGACTGTTAACCTGATTAGCACGGTGAGGTGTGAGGACTGTTAACCTGATTAGCACGGTGAGGTGTGAGGACTGTTAACCTGATTAGCACGGTGAGGTGTGAGGACTGCTAATCTAATGAGTTCTCCGTGCTCAGCAGATGGAGGAGGGAACACACTGCGTTACTGCGTTCCAAACCGAACCCTATTCCCTATTAAAGTGCACTACTTCCAACCAGGACCGTAGGTACTATATAAGGAATACGGTTGCATTTGGGACACAGAGGCGTTGTCTGGTCAGAGGCGCATTGGGGAAGGTTAAAGATGTGAAAAGAAAAGGCAAAGAAATGAATGGTAAGATGTTGTTGTTGGAACAATACATGATCGTTACTATGGTTAAATTGGTGGGTGAATATTTCACACTTCCACGCTCACAGCAGAGATGAAAGAGGACCCTTTCAATAACATAATAATATATTCCACTTGGCAGCAGATTTTATTCAAAGCAACTTACAGTCATGCTGCATATATTTTACATATGGCTGGCCCCGGGACCAAGCTCTACCAATTGATCCACACAGGACAACTACTAACATACTGACTACACCAAGCTCTATGCTCTACCAACTGATCCATACAGGATAACTACTATCATACTGACTACACCAAGCTCTACCAACTGATCCATACAGGATAACAACTAACATACTGACTACACCAAGCTCTATGCTCTACCTACTGATCCATACAGGATAACTACTAACATACTGACTACACCAAGCTCTATGCTCTACCAACTGATCCATACAGGACAACTACTAACATACTGACTACACCAAGCTCTATGCTCTACCCACTGGTCCATACAGGATAACTACTAACATACTGACTACACCAAGCTCTACCAACTGATCCATACAGGACAACTACTAACATACTGACTACACCAAGCTCTATGCTCTACCAACTGGTCCATACAGGACCACTACTAACATACTGACTACACCAAGCTCTATGCTCTACCAACTGGTCCATACAGGATAACTACTAACATACTGACTACACCAAGCTCTATGCTCTACCAACTGATCCATACAGGACAACTACTAACATACTGACTACACCAAGCTCTATGCTCTACCTACTGATCCATACAGGATAACTTCTAACATACTGACTACACCAAGCTCTATGCTCTACCCACTGATCCATACAGGACAACTACTAACATACTGACTACACCAAGCTCTATGCTCTACCAACTGATCCATACAGGATAACTACTAACATACTGACTACACCAAGCTCTACCAACTGATCCATATAGGATAACTACTAACATACTGACTACACCAAGCTCTACCAACTGATCCATACAGGACAACTACTAACATACTGACTACACCAAGCTCTATGCTCTACCTACTGATCCATACAGGATAACTTCTAACATACTGACTACACCAAGCTCTATGCTCTACCCACTGATCCATACAGGACAACTACTAACATACTGACTACACCAAGCTCTATGCTCTACCAACTGATCCATACAGGATAACTACTAACATACTGACTACACCAAGCTCTACCAACTGATCCATATAGGATAACTACTAACATACTGACTACACCAAGCTCTACCAACTGATCCATACAGGATAACTACTAACATACTGACTACACCAAGCTCTACCAACTGATCCATATAGGATAACTACTAACATACTGACTACACCAAGCTCTACCAACTGATCCATACAGGATAACTACTAACATACTGACTACACCAAGCTCTACCAACTGATCCATATAGGATAACTACTAACATACTGACTACACCAAGCTCTATGCTCTACCCACTGATCCATACAGGATAACTACTAACATACTGACTACACCAAGCTCTATGCTCTACCCACTGATCCATACAGGATAACTACTAACATACTGACTACACCAAGCTCTATGCTCTACCAACTGATCCATACAGGACAACTACTAACATACTGACTACACCAAGCTCTACCAACTGATCCATACAGGATAACTACTAACATACTGACTACACCAAGCTCTACCAACTGATCCATACAGGACAACTACTAACATACTGACTACACCAAGCTCTATGCTCTACCCACTGATCCATACAGGATAACTACTAACATACTGACTACACCAAGCTCTACCAACTGATCCATACAGGATAACTACTAACATACTGACTACACCAAGCTCTACCAACTGATCCATACAGGATAACTACTAACATACTGACTACACCAAGCTCTACCAACTGATCCATACAGGATAACTACTAACATACTGACTACACCAAGCTCTACCAACTGATCCATACAGGATAACTACTAACATACTGACTACACCAAGCTCTATGCTCTACCACCTGATCCATACAGGATAACTACTAACATACTGACTACACCAAGCTCTATGCTCTACCAACTGATCCATACAGGACAACTACTAACATACTGACTACACCAAGCTCTACCAACTGATCCATACAGGATAACTACTAACATACTGACTACACCAAGCTCTATGCTCTACCAACTGATCCATACAGGACAACTACTAACATACTGACTACACCAAGCTCTATGCTCTACCACCTGATCCATACAGGATAACTACTAACATACTGACTACACCAAGCTCTATGCTCTACCACCTGATCCATACAGGATAACTACTAACATACTGACTACACCAAGCTCTATGCTCTACCAACTGATCCATACAGGATAACTACTAACATACTGACTACACCATTCGCGTCGTGTGCGTGAGCCTATGCAAAATAAACGTTCACATACATGTTATTCAATCATTGCACCCACACCGTTCGCTGCGTAGCCTGGCGTTAATATAGAACTTGGTTCTATTTGTGACGCTTGACGCTCTGCAAGTCCCACCTCTCCCGTCTCCTCATTGGTTTAGAGGAGCAGATACCCATGTGGGTGATTGGAAGATGAGCTGAGGTCCACACTCCAGTCCAGTTGGTGGTGGTAATACACCTTTACAGTTGGTTTGCCAACCTGACATATAAAATCCACAGAAGAAGAAGACTGAACTAGGAGAGATTACTAGAAGGAGTATATGTGGAGGAGTATATCTGTCTATAGTAAAGCCCTGTTCTGGGGCCTGACCTCCCAGGCCCACCCATGGCTGCGTCCCTTGCCCAGTCATGTGAAATCCATAAATTAGGGTCTAATGAATGTATTTAAATGGACTGATTTCCTTATATGAACTGTAACTCAGTAAAACTGTTGCCTTTATATTTGTGTTCAGTATAGGTTTCCCCTGTTCCCTGAGTAGAGAACACACGATTTTCTGTGACTCAAAATGGGTCGATATTCTACAAAGATCCAGAAATAAAAGGACATTTCAGGTAAAATAACAACACAATGTTTATATCCCAGGACAAATTATCTAGCAACAGCAAGCTAGCTAGCTAAATGTCCATGAATGTTTATATCCCAGGACAAATTATCTAGCAACAGCAAGCTAGCTAGCTAAATGTCCATGAATGTTTATATCCCAGGATAAATTATCTAGCAACAGCAAGCTAGCTAGCTAAATGTCCATGAATGTTTATATCCCAGGATAAATTATCTAACAACAGCAAGCTAGCTAGCTAAATGTCCATGAATGTTTATATCCCAGGACAAATTATCTAGCAACAGCAAGCTAGCTAGCTAAATGTCCATGAATGTTTATATCCCAGGATAAATTATCTAACAACAGCAAGCTAGCTAGCTAAATGTCCATGAATGTTTATATCCCAGGACAAATTATCTAGCAACAGCAAGTTAGCTAGCTAAATGTCCATGAATGTTTATATCCCAGGATAAATTATCTAGCAACAGCAAGCTAGCTAGCTAAATGTCCATGAATGTTTATATCCCAGGATAAATTATCTAGCAACAGCAAGCTAGCTAGCTAAATGTCCATGAATGTTTATATCCCAGGACAAATTATCTAGCAACAGCAAGCTAGCTAGCTAAATGTCCATGAATGTTTATATCCCAGGATAAATTATCTAGCAACAGCAAGCTAGCTAGCTAAATGTCCATGAATGTTTATATCCCAGGACAAATTATCTAGCAACAGCAAGCTAGCTAGCTAAATGTCCATGAATGTTTATATCCCAGGACAAATTATCTAGCAACAGCAAGCTAGCTAGCTAAATGTCCATGAATGTTTATATCCCAGGATAAATTATCTAGCAACAGCAAGCTAGCTAGCTAAATGTCCATGAATGTTTATATCCCAGGACAAATTATCTAGCAACAGCAAGCTAGCTAGCTAAATGTCCATGAATGTTTATATCCCAGGACAAATTATCTAGCAACAGCAAGCTAGCTAGCTAAATGTCCATGAATGTTTATATGGCGTTTCGATCTGTCCCCAAATTAATATAGTTGGTTTTGATATATCTACCCTGTATTTCCTGATCGTGACTGCTGTATATCTACTCTGTATTTCCTGATCGTGTCTGGTGTATATCTACTCTGTATTTCCTGATCGTGTCTGGTGTATATCTACCCTGTATTTCCTGATCGTGACTGCTGTATATCTACTCTGTATTTCCTGATCGTGTCTGGTGTATATCTACCCTGTACTTCCTGATCCTGTCTGGTGTATATCTACCCTGTATTTCCTGATCCTGTCTGGTGTATATCTACCCTGTATTTCCTGATCGTGTCTGTTGTATATCTACCCTGTATTTCCTGATCGTGTCTGGTGTATATCTACCCTGTATTTCCTGATCGTGTCTGGTGTATATCTACCCTGTATTTCCTGATCGTGTCTGGTGTATATCTACTCTGTATTTCCTGATCGTGTCTGGTGTATATCTACTCTGTATTTCCTGATCCTGTCTGGTGTATATCTACTCTGTATTTCCTGATCGTGTCTGGTGTATATCTACTCTGTATTTCCTGATCGTGTCTGGTGTATATCTACTCTGTATTTCCTGATCCTGTCTGGTGTATATCTACCCTGTATTTCCTGATCGTGTCTGGTGTATATCTACCCTGCATTTCCTGATCCTGTCTGGTGTATATCTACCCTGTATTTCCTGATCGTGTCTGGTGTATATCTACCCTGTATTTCCTGATCCTGTCTGGTGTATATCTACCCTGTATTTCCTGATCGTGTCTGGTGTATATCTACCCTGTATTTCCTGATCGTGTCTGGTGTATATCTACTCTGTATTTCCTGATCGTGTCTGGTGTGGATGGACAAACTCAACATGCGAGCGATGGCGCACGGGTGTGGCCGGTGTTGTCAGCATGATAGGTATTAGTTAAAAGTTTGCAAAAACACTAAAAGTATCGTTGCCCATACTGTCAATAACCACTACCACACGACGGGTCATCTTACCTGCGTAACATATCTCTTCCTAGCTGAGAACCATTGCTCATGGGTAATGTAGTTGTGATCTATACAGGGATGAGGACTCTGGATGGGGGGAGAAACGGATGAGGGAGGTGGGGTTAAACAACAACCATGGTGGTAAACAGACATGGGTTCAAATACTATTCGAAATCATTTCAAATACTTGATCTGTGTTTGCTTAAGGTGTGCCTGGCATAATGGACCAATGGGATAGTCCCAAAACGGCAAACCCCGCCCATTAGGCACTCCTGAGCAAACAATCAAAAGTATTTGAAAGATTTTAAATAGAATTTGAACCCAGGTCTGGACATAGTATGTTCATGTGATGAAATAGACACATTCACAGCTAGACAACAACAGGAACAACAACCAGACAGGAAGTCACAGACATAGTCAGCGGTTCAGAGGGTCAACAGGAAGTCTTATTGTCCTGTCAAACAGAACAGGGAGGTGAAGAGGGAGTATTGGTGAGGACAGACATCGTCAGCAGAGGTCAACAGGAAGTCTTATTGTCCTGTCAAACAGAACAGGGAGGTGAAGAGGGAGTATTGGTGAGGACAGACATCGTCAGCGGGTTCAGAGGTCAACATGAAGTCTTCAGTCACAGGAGGGATGCAGACAGAGGGAGACAGGTTATCACAGGAGGGATGCAGACAGAGGGAGACAGGTTATCACAGGAGGGATGCAGACAGAGAGAGACAGGTTATCACAGGAGCGATGCAGACAGAGAGAGACAGGTTATCACAGGAGCGATGCAGACAGAGGGAGACAGGTTATCACAGGAGGGATGCAGACAGAGAGAGACAGGTTATCACAGGAGCGATGCAGACAGAGAGAGACAGGTTATGACAGGAGGGATGCAGACAGAGAGAGACAGGTTATGACAGGAGGGATGCAGACAGAGGGAGACAGGTTATCACAGGAGGGATGCAGACAGAGGGAGACAGGTTATCACAGGAGGGATGCAGACAGAGGGAGACAGGTTATCACAGGAGGGATGCAGACAGAGGGAGACAGGTTATCACAGGAGGGATGCAGACAGAGGGAGACAGGTTATCACAGGAGCGATGCAGACAGAGAGAGACAGGTTATGACAGGAGGGATGCAGACAGAGAGAGACAGGTTATGACAGGAGGGATGCAGACAGAGAGAGACAGGTTATGACAGGAGGGATGCAGACAGAGGGAGACAGGTTATCACAGGAGGGATGCAGACAGAGGGAGACAGGTTATCACAGGAGGGATGCAGACAGAGGGAGACAGGTTATCACAGGAGCGATGCAGACAGAGGGAGACAGGTTATCACAGGAGGGATGCAGACAGAGGGAGACAGGTTATCACAGGAGGGATGCAGACAGAGGGAGACAGGTTATCACAGGAGGGATGCAGACAGAGGGAGACAGGTTATCACAGGAGGGATGCAGACAGAGGGAGACAGGTTATCACAGGAGGGATGCAGACAGAGGGAGACAGGTTATCACAGGAGGGATGCAGACAGAGGGAGACAGGTTATCACAGGAGGGATGCAGACAGAGGGAGACAGGTTATCACAGGAGGGATGCAGACAGAGGGAGACAGGTTATCACAGGAGGGATGCAGACAGAGGGAGACAGGTTATCACAGGAGGGATGCAGACAGAGGGAGACAGGTTATCACAGGAGGGATGCAGACAGAGGGAGACAGGTTATCACAGGAGGGATGCAGACAGAGGGAGACAGGTTATCACAGGAGGGATGCAGACAGAGGGAGACAGGTTATCACAGGAGGGATGCAGACAGAGGGAGACAGGTTATCACAGGAGGGCTGCAGACAGAGGGAGACAGGTTATCACAGGAGGGATGCAGACAGAGGGAGACAGGTTATCACAGGAGGGATGCAGACAGAGGGAGACAGGTTATCACAGGAGGGATGCAGACAGAGGGAGACAGGTTATCACAGGAGGGATGCAGACAGAGGGAGACAGGTTATCACAGGAGGGATGCAGACAGAGGGAGACAGGTTATCACAGGAGGGATGCAGACAGAGGGAGACAGGTTATCACAGGAGGGATGCAGACAGAGGGAGACAGGTTATCACAGGAGGGATGCAGACAGAGGGAGACAGGTTATCACAGGAGGGATGCAGACAGAGGGAGACAGGTTATCACAGGAGGGATGCAGACAGAGGGAGACAGGTTATCACAGGAGGGATGCAGACAGAGGGAGACAGGTTATCACAGGAGGGATGCAGACAGAGGGAGACAGGTTATCACAGGAGGGATGCAGACAGAGGGAGACAGGTTATCACAGGAGGGATGCAGACAGAGGGAGACAGGTTATCACAGGAGGGATGCAGACAGAGGGAGACAGGTTATCACAGGAGGGATGCAGACAGAGGGAGACAGGTTATCACAGGAGGGATGCAGACAGAGGGAGACAGGTTATCACAGGAGGGATGCAGACAGAGGGAGACAGGTTATCACAGGAGGGATGCAGACAGAGGGAGACAGGTTATCACAGGAGGGATGCAGCATCTCATTCAGGAGGGTTTGGATCAGAACAACAACATGTTTAATTGTTTTCATTCTGGCCGTTATCCTCCAGGTGTTAGCGAAGACTCTCTGTCTCTCTCTCTCTCCTTTTCTCCCTATCTTTCTGTCTCCTTTTCTCCCTCTGTCTCCTTTTCTCCCTATCTCTCTGTCTCCTTCTCCCTATCTTTCTGTCTCCTTTTCTCCCTCTCTCTCCTTCTCCCTATCTTTCTGTCTCCTTTTCTCCCTCTGTCTCCCTATCTTTCTGTCTCCTTTTCTCCCTCTTCTCCCTATCTCTCTGTCTCCTTTTCTCCCTCTCTCTCTGTCTCCTTTTCTCCCTCTGTCTCCTTTTCTCTCTCTGTCTCTCTGTCTCCCCATCTTTCTGTCTCCTTTTCTCCCTCTCTCTCTCTCATTTTCTCTCCCTCCCTCCTTCTTCTACTCTTTCTCCCTCCTCTCTCTCTCTATCCTCCCTCTCTCCATTATCTCTCATCTCTTTCTCTTCCTACTAAACAGAATAAAATAAACTTTGCTCAGGCGCGGACCTAAATGAATCCAAATGGCTGTATCTGTAGAAAGTTCAGGTTGATAATGGCCGACCCTGCCCTTAACCATACTGCTGTCTGGTAACAAATTGTTACATTTAATTGACAGGAACATTGAATCTCTTCATTCTGTCTGAGTGATTTTTAAAGGGGGAATCTGGGATTCAAAATATCCCACATTGGCAATAAAGTGGTCAGTATATATATATATATATATCAATCATTTAAATGTTCAATCCCAGATTGCCCCTTTAAGGGGTTGTTTGTGTGCAGACAGTGGCTCTGTGACGTATCCCTGACAGTAATTTAATGGAATGTTTTAAAAAACAGCCTTCTGTGACAACAACATAACACTGTGCTACGCTAGTTAAACATCATAACACTGTGCTACGCTAGTTAAACAACATAACACTGTGCTACGCTAGTTAAACATCATAACACTGTGCTACGCTAGCTAAACATCATAACACTGTGCTACGCTAGTTAAACATCATAACACTGTGCTACGCTAGCTAAACACCATATCGCTGTGCTACGCTAGTTAAACATCATATCGCTGTGCTACGCTAGTTAAACATCATAACACTGTGCTACGCTAGTTAAACATCATATCGCTGTGCTACGCTAGTTAAATAACATAACACTGTGCTACGCTAGTTAAATAACATAACACTGTGCTACGCTAGTTAAACATCATAACACTGTGCTACGCTAGTTAAACATCATAACACTGTGCTACGCTAGTTAAACATCATAACACTGTGCTACGCTAGTTAAACATCATAACACTGTGCTACGCTAGTTAAACAACATAACACTGTGCTACGCTAGCTAAACACCATATCGCTGTGCTACGCTAGTTAAACATCATATCGCTGTGCTACGCTAGTTAAATAACATAACACTGTGCTACGCTAGTTAAACATCATAACACTGTGCTACGCTAGTTAAACATCATAACACTGTGCTACGCTAGTTAAACATCATAACACTGTGCTACGCTAGCTAAACATCATAACACTGTGCTACGCTAGTTAAACATCATAACACTGTGCTACGCTAGTTAAACATCATAACACTGTGCTACGCTAGTTAAACATCATAACACTGTGCTACGCTAGTTAAACAACATAACACTGTGCTACGCTAGTTAAACATAACACTGTGCTACGCTAGTTAAACATCATAACACTGTGCTACGCTAGTTAAACATCATAACATTGTGCTACGCTAGTTAAACATCATAACATTGTGCTACGCTAGTTAAACATCATAACATTGTGCTACGCTAGTTAAACATCATAACACTGTGCTACGCTAGTTAAACATCATATCGCTGTGCTACGCTAGTTAAACAACATAACACTGTGCTACGCTAGTTAAACATCATAACATTGTGCTACGCTAGTTAAACATCATAACATTGTGCTACGCTAGTTAAACATCATAACACTGTGCTACGCTAGTTAAACATCATAACACTGTGCTACGCTAGTTAAACAACACAACACTGTGCTACGCTAGTTAAACATCATATCACTGTGCTACGCTAGTTAAACATCGTAACACTGTGCTACGCTAGTTAAACATCATAACACTGCTACGCTAGATAACACATAACACTGTGCTACGCTAGTTAAACATCATAACACTGGGCTACGCTAGTTAAACAACATAACACTGTGCTACGCTAGTTAAACATCATATCACTGTGCTACGCTAGTTAAACATAACACTGTGCTACGCTAGTTAAACAACATAACACTGTGCTACGCTAGTTAAACATCATAACACTGTGCTACGCTAGTTAAACATAACACTGTGCTACGCTAGTTAAACAACATAACACTGTGCTACGCTAGTTAAACATCATAACACTGTGCTACGCTAGTTAAACAACATAACACTGTGCTACGCTAGTTAAACAACATAACACTGTGCTACGCTAGTTAAACATCATAACACTGTGCTACGCTAGTTAAACATCATAACACTGTGCTACGCTAGTTAAACAACATAACACTGTGCTACGCTAGTTAAACATCATAACACTGTGCTACGCTAGTTAAACATCATAACACTGTGCTACGCTAGTTAAACAACATAACACTGTGCTACGCTAGTTAAACATCATAACACTGTGCTACGCTAGTTAAACAACAGAACACTGTGCTACGCTAGTTAAACATCATAACACTGTGCTACGCTAGTTAAACATCATAACACTGTGCTACGCTAGCTAAACAAGCCTTAAACACTGCTGAGCAACAGCCTGTTTAACTCCAGTTCATCATCACTACTTCTATTAGCGCGTACCCGCTAACTAGCTAGCCATTTCACATCCGTTACACTACGCTAGCTAAACAAGCCTTTAACTCCAGTTCATCAGGTCTCATCGTGATCATATTACTTGGGAGTAACAGGTGTATGTATGTGGACTGCCAACAATGCATTAGTCTTATTTGAGTGCTCTGGGCTGGTACTGTGGTAGTGGTGTACAGGCACTCGAATGAGCCAAATAAGCAGGCGGCTAGTTGTGGGATTGTGATGACAGGGATAGCAGGCGTTTGCATGGACTGGCTGCATGGGAAACAGTGCAGCCAGTCCAATAAGATGGACACACACACACGGACACACACATACACACAAGGACACACACATACACACACGGACACACACACACAGAGGGGCGGCAGGTTGCCTAGTGGTTAGAGCGTTGGGCCAGTAACCGAAAGGTTGCTCGATCAAATCCCCGAGCTGACAAGGTAAAAAAAAATCTGTCGTTCTGTCCCTGAACAAGGCAGTTAAACCCACTGTTCCCCAGTAGGCTGTCATTGTAAATAAGAATTTGTTCTTAAACCGACTTGCCTTGTTAAATAAAGGTTAATTAAAAATAAATAAAACACAGAATAAATTAATAGTCAGACATGGAGCCAAATGAAGCCTAGGAATCTATTGGTACTGTGATAACTATTAGATGTATTACCTATTAATATTAACTACAGAGATGTATTACCTGTGTTCCTCCACACACTGGACAGCCAGGGAACAGCAGAGGTCTGGGTGTGAGCCTAGCAGACATGATGCTGCACCGATCACCACTGTCCACCGGGGGCGCTCTCTCACTGCTCCAGGACAGGTTCCGTTCTACAGGGGCCTGCCTCGGGGTCCCTACCCGCTGGAGAGAAGCCTCAGTGGGGGTGGAGGAGAGGGAAGGACACCCATGCCCTTGGATCTGTCCTTGACCTTCATCCCCACCGAGCCGCCTGTCCCTGCCCAGTTCGGGTGCTCCTCCCTTGGGTGGAGGATCCCTGAAGGCCAGGGTGTGCAGGAGGTTCCTGGGGCTGTCGTACTGTAGTCTGAGAAGGCTGGGTGCCTGGTACTCCTCACTCTGCCACCGGGGGGCGCCAGAGCTATAACCACTAGTCCTGGAGGAGGAGGATGAGCAAGACGGGGGGCAGGAGCAGGGAGTAGGGGGGGAGAGAGGGCCGGGCTCAGGGGTCCTTAAGGACAGAGGAGGAGGTGGAGGAGGTAGAATGGGTGGAGGAAGAGTTAGACAGGGAGGAGGGGGAGGTAGAGAAAGAGGAGGTAGAGAGAGAAGAGGGGGAGGTAGACTAAGGACAGACCCAAACTCCTCCCCTCCTCCTTGACTGGCTGTGTCCAGGCTGCCCGTACAGGAAGAGAAGCTCCCAGAGTAAGACGATTGGCTGCTGGCCGTGGCGATGCCTATCCCGCTGTCCAATGAGCTTTGGCGCCCGCTGTCGTGGAGACTGCGAGAGTGGGAAGGCGGTTTGAAAGGAGGGCGGTTCATGACAGCATTATAGAGATCCTCGTCCAGATTGGTCGATGACCTCGCAGTGGGAGGGGCCGACAGGGTCTCGGTTGAGGAAGTGGGGCGTTTTGGCTCTGGCCATAAAGGGAAGTGGTTTCCGTAGCTGGCGTCTGATTGGCTGGAGGAGGAGGAAGTGGGGCGTTTTGGCTCTGGCCATAAAGGGAAGTGGTTTCCGTAGCTGGCGTCTGATTGGCTGGAGGAGGAGGAAGAGATACTGCTGCGGTCGTCCCCGGCAACGGAGGTGCTGTAACTGGAGGTGGAGGCTGGGGAAGAGATTATTGATTAGCTGATTGATTGATCGATCAAAGGTCAATTGAAGAAAAGGTCAAATGATTTAAGATTTAAGTGAATGATGGGATTGATTGATTAATAGATTCCTAAAACGGTGAACTACTAACAACACCGTTTATTGATGGGTCAAACAGTCAGGAGATGAACTGAAAACTGGGATTATTGATTGGTGGATTGAGGTATTGATTGATTACCTGTACTGCTCTGTCTACTGCTGTGGGACAGCATACTGAGTCTTCTCTCTAGTTCCGATGCTTCATGGTTGATCCTCTCCTCTGAGGAGGACCGGCTAGCACTGGGATCTATACACACACAAACACAAACACACACACACACACACACACACACACACACACACACACACACCCACACACACACACACACACACACACAGGGAACAGAGTAACATATCCACAGCTTTATCTACTGTGTCAAAATGAACACAGGTACTGAAACCCTGGTCTCTATGATGAACACAGGTACTGAAACCCTGGTCTCTATAATGAACACAGGTACTGAAACCCTGGTCTCTATAATGAACACAGGTACTGAAACCCTGATCTCTATAACAAACACAGGTACTGAAACCCTGGTCTCTATAATGAACACAGGTACTGAAACCCTGATCTCTATAACAAACACAGGTACTGAAACCAACACAGGTACTGATGGGCTCTATAACGAACACAGGTACTGAACCCCTGGTCTCTATAACAAACACAGGTACTGAAACCCTGGTCTCTATAACGAACATAGGTACTGAAACCCTGGTCTCTATAATGAACACAGGTACTGAAACCCTGGTCTCTATAATAAACACAGGTACTGAAACCCTGGTCTCTATAATGAACACAGGTACTGAAACCATGGGTTCTATAACGAACACAGGTACTGAAACCCTGGGCTCTATAATGAACACAGGTACTGAAACCATGGGTTCTATAACAAACACAGGTACTGAAACCCTGGTCTCTATAATGACAACAGGTACTGAAACCCTGGTCTCTATAACGAACACAGGTACTGAAACCATGGTCTCTATAATGACAACAGGTACTGAAACCCTGGTCTCTATAACGAACACAGGTACTGAAACCCTGGGCTCTATAATGAACACAGGTACTGAAACCATGATCTCTATAATGACAGGTACTGAAACCCTGGTCTCTATAATGAACACAGGTACTGAAACCCTGGTCTCTATAATGAACACAGGTACTGAAACCATGGTCTCTATAATGAACACAGGTACTGAAACCATAGTCTCTATAATGAACACAGGTACTGAAACCCTGGTCTCTATAACGAACACAGGTACTGAAACCCTGGTCTCTATAATGAACACAGGTACTGAAACCCTGGGCTCTATAATGAACACAGGTACTGAAACCATGGGCTCTACAATGAACACAGGTACTGAAACCCTGGTCTCTATAATGAACACAGGTACTGAAACCCTGGTCTCTATAATGAACACAGGTACTGAAACCATGGTCTCTATAATGAACACAGGTACTGAAACCATAGTCTCTATAATGAACACAGGTACTGAAACCCTGGTCTCTATAACGAACACAGGTACTGAAACCCTGGTCTCTATAATGAACACAGGTACTGAAACCCTGGTCTCTATAATGAACACAGGTACTGAAACCATGGTCTCTATAATGAACACAGGTACTGAAACCATAGTCTCTATAATGAACACAGGTACTGAAACCCTGGTCTCTATAACGAACACAGGTACTGAAACCCTGGTCTCTATAACGAACACAGGTACTGAAACCCTGGTCTCTATAATGAACACAGGTACTGAAACCCTGGGCTCTATAATGAACACAGGTACTGAAACCATGGGCTCTACAATGAACACAGGTACTGAAACCCTGGTCTCTATAATGAACACAGGTACTGAAACCCTGGTCTCTATAACGAACACAGGTAATGTAAGAAAGGGTCAGACAGATCTCTCAACTCTCTCTTTTTAAAAGGCAGATAAGCATAAACATAACCACATGTAAATGTATCTGCATTAGTATGACACATCAAAAGGCTCAATGCAAAGTTACACCTCACCATTTCTGTGTTGGGAGTTATGACATAAAAGCCATCAGAATTACGGGAACATGCCGAAGTCGGAAAAAGTTTTTCCCGGAGTGTGATGTAATATGGAGGACCGGCAAGCCAGCCTATTTTTATTATCATGTAAACTTTATATAATGTAACCATTTTCTAATTTACAAGCAAATACTTTTTCAAATTTTGTTACAATTCAACTTGCAAGGTTGCTAGCCAACTAGCCTGCTAACTATAGCCCTCCTAGCCTGCTAACTATAGCCCTACTAGCCTGCTAACTATAGCCCTACTAGCCTGCTAACTATAGCCCTACTAGCCTGCTAACTATAGCCCTACTAGCCTGCTAACTATAGCCCTACCAGCCTGCTAACTATAGCCCTACCAGCCTGCTAACTATAGCCCTACTAGCCTGGTAACTATAGCCCTACTAGCCTGCTAACTATAGCCCAACTAGCCTGCTAACTATAGCCCTACCAGCCTGCTAACTATAGCCCTACCAGCCTGCTAACTATAGCCCTACTAGCCTGCTAACTATAGCCCTACTAGCCCGCTAACTATAGCCCTACTAGCCTGCTAACTATAGCCCAACTAGCCTGCTAACTATAGCCCTACCAGCCTGCTAACTATAGCCCTACTAGCCTGCTAACTATAGCCCTACTAGCCTGCTAACTATAGCCCTCCTAGCCTGCTAACTATAGCCCTACTAGCCTGCTAACTATAGCCCTACCAGCCTGCTAACTATAGCCCTACCAGCCTGCTAACTATAGCCCTACTAGCCTGGTAACTATAGCCCTACTAGCCTGCTAACTATAGCCCAACTAGCCTGCTAACTATAGCCCTACTAGCCTGCTAACTATAGCCCTACTAGCCTGCTAACTATAGCCCTACTAGCCTGCTAACTATAGCCCTACTAGCCAGCTAACTATAGCCCTACTAGCCTGCTAACTCTAGCCCTACTAGCCTGCTAACATTACGTTAGCACTGAATGAGTCAGACAGTTGCTATTAACTCCTAGCTTACAGCTACATTAAAGTAAACCAACGTTTAGGAAATACATAACGCCGTCTAACCAGTTATCAAAGAATGTTAGCTATTGGCAGTTATCTTAGCCAGCTAATTGCTATTTAGCCAACTAGCTATTAGCCTAGCCAGCCAGCGCCAGCTAATAGCTATTTAGCCAACTAGCTATTAGCCTAGCCAGCCAGCCAGCTAATAGCTATTTAGCCAACTAGCTATTAGCCTAGCCAGCCAGCCAGCTAATAGCTATTTAACCAACTAGCTATTAGCCTAGCCAGCCAGCCAGCTAATAGCTATTTAGCCAACTAGCTACTAGCCTAGCCAGCCAGCCAGCTAATAGCTATTTAGCCAACTAGCTATTAGCCTAGCCAGCCAGCCAGCTAATAGCTATTTAGCCAACTAGCTACTAGCCTAGCCAGCCAGCCAGCTAATAGCTATTTAGCCAACTAGCTATTAGCCTAGCCAGCCTAGCCAACCACCACGGTTACGGTCGACAAGCTAGAGCCCAACTACTGGAGACCAGCTAGAACACAACAGCTAAAACATAACCGCAGATTAAAAGCAAAGAGAGAGCAGAGACTTAAAGATTGATAGTTGGGGCCCATCGGATGGTTAAATGTTTAAAAGAGTACAGGCTGAGTTAGCTACAAACGCGAGGGGGAGGCAGGCTGAGTTAACTATCAAAGTGAGGGGGAGGCGGGCTGAGTTAACTACCAAAGTGAGGGGGAGGGAGGCTGAGTTAACTACCAAAGTGAGGGGGAGGGAGGCTGAGTTAACTACCAAAGTGAGGGGGAGGGAGGCTGAGTTAACTACCAAAGTGATGGGGAGGCAGGCTGAGTTAACTACCAAAGTGAGGGGGAGGGAGGCTGAGTTAACTACCAAAGTGAGGGGGAGGGAGGCTGAGTTAGCTACCAAAGTGAGGGGGAGGCAGGCTGAGTTAACTACCAAAGTGAGGGGGAGGCAGGCTGAGTTAACTACCAAAGTGAGGGGGAGGCAGGCTGAGTTAACTACCAAAGTGAGGGGAGGCAGGCTGAGTTAACTACCAAAGTGAGGGGGAGGCAGGCTGAGTTAACTACCAAAGTGAGGGGGGGGCAGGCTGAGTTAGCTACCAAAGTGAGGGGGAGGCAGGCTGAGTTAACTACCAAAGTGAGGGGGAGGCAGGCTGAGTTAGCTACCAAAGTGAGGGGGAGGCAGGCTGAGTTAACTACCAAAGTGATGGGGAGGCAGGCTGAGTTAACTACCAAAGTGATGGGGAGGCAGGCTGAGTTAACTACCAAAGTGATGGGGAGGCAGGCTGAGTTAGCTACCAAAGTGAGGGGGAGGCAGGTTGAGTTAGCTACCAAAGTGAGGGGAGGCAGGCTGAGTTAACTACCAAAGTGATGGGGAGGCAGGCTGAGTTAACTACCAAAGTGATGGGGAGGCAGGCTGAGTTAACTACCAAAGTGAGGGGGAGGCAGGCTGAGTTAGCTACCAAAGTGATGGGGGGGCAGGCTGAGTTAACTACCAAAGTGAGGGGAGGCAGGCTGAGTTAACTACCAAAGTGAGGGGGAGGCAGGCTGAGTTAACTACCAAAGTGAGGGGGAGGCAGGCTGAGTTAACTACCAAAGTGAGGGGGAGGCAGGCTGAGTTAACTACCAAAGTGATGGGGAGGCAGGCTGAGTTAACTACCAAAGTGAGGGGGAGGCAGGCTGAGTTAGCTACCAAAGTGAGGGGGAGGCAGGCTGAGTTAACTACCAAAGTGAGTGGGAGGCAGGCTGAGTTAACTACCAAAGTGAGGGGGAGGCAGGCTGAGTTAACTACCAAAGTGAGGGGGAGGCAGGCTGAGTTAACTACCAAAGTGAGGGGGAGGCAGGCTGAGTTAACTACTAAAGTGAGGGGGAGGCAGGCTGAGTTAACTACCAAAGTGAGGGGGAGGCAGGCTGAGTTAACTACCAAAGTGAGGGGGAGGCAGGCTGAGTTAACTACCAAAGTGAGGGGGAGGCAGGCTGAGTTAACTACCAAAGTGAGGGGGAGGCAGGCTGAGTTAACTACCAAAGTGAGGGGGAGGCAGGCTGAGTTAGCTACCAAAGTGAGGGGGAGGCAGGCTGAGTTAGCTACCAAAGTGAGGGGGAGGCAGGCTGAGTTAACTACCAAAGTGAGGGGGGGGCAGGCTGAGTTAACTACCAAAGTGAGGGGGGGGCAGGCTGAGTTAACTACCAAAGTGAGGGGGAGGCAGGCTGAGTTAACTACTAAAGTGAGGGGGAGGCAGGCTGAGTTAGCTACCAAAGTGAGGGGGAGGCGGGCTGAGTTAACTACTAAAGTGATGGGGGGGCAGGCTGAGTTAACTACTAAAGTGAGGGGAGGCAGGCTGAGTTAACTACTAAAGTGAGGGGGAGGCAGGCTGAGTTAACTACCAAAGTGAGGGGGAGGCAGGCTGAGTTAACTACCAAAGTGAGGGGGGGCAGGCTGAGTTAACTACTAAAGTGAGGGGGAGGCGGGCTGAGTTAACTACCAAAGTGAAGGGGAGGCAGGCTGAGTTAACTACTAAAGTGAGGGGGGGGCAGGCTGAGTTAACTACCAAAGTGAAGGGGAGGCAGGCTGAGTTAACTACCAAAGTGAGGGGGAGGCAGGCTGAGTTAACTACCAAAGTGAAGGGGAGGCAGGCTGAGTTAACTACCAAAGTGATGGGGGAGGCAGGCTGAGTTAACTACCAAAGTGAGGGGGAGGCAGGCTGAGTTAACTACCAAAGTGATGGGGAGGCAGGCTGAGTTAACTACCAAAGTGAGGGGGAGGCAGGCTGAGTTAACTACCAAAGTGATGGGAGGCAGGCTGAGTTAACTACCAAAGTGAGGGGGAGGCAGGCTGAGATAACTAACAAAGTGATGGGAGGCAGGCTGAGTTAACTACCAAAGTGATGGGGGGGCAGGCTGAGTTAACTACCAAAGTGAGGGGGAGGCAGGCTGAGTTAACTACCAAAGTGAGGGGGAGGCAGGCTGAGTTAACTACCAAAGTGAGGGGGAGGCAGGCTGAGTTAACTACCAAAGTGAGGGGGAGGCAGGCTGAGTTAGCTACCAAAGTGAGGGGGAGGCGGGCTGAGTTAACTACCAAAGTGAGGGGGAGGCAGGCTGAGTTAGCTACCAAAGTGAGGGGGAGGCGGGCTGAGTTAACTACCAAAGTGAGGGGGAGGCAGGCTGAGTTAGCTACCAAAGTGAGGGGGAGGCGGGCTGAGTTAACTACCAAAGTGATGGGGAGGCAGGCTGAGTTAGCTACCAAAGTGAGGGGGAGGCGGGCTGAGTTAACTACCAAAGTGAGGGGGAGGCAGGCTGAGTTAGCTACCAAAGTGAGGGGGAGGCGGGCTGAGTTAACTACCAAAGTGAGGGGGAGGCAGGCTGAGTTAGCTACCAAAGTGAGGGGGAGGCGGGCTGAGTTAACTACCAAAGTGAGGGGGAGGCAGGCTGAGTTAACTACCAAAGTGATGGGGAGGCAGGCTGAGTTAACTACCAAAGTGAGGGGGAGGCAGGCTGAGTTAACTACCAAAGTGAGGGGAGGCAGGCTGAGTTAACTACCAAAGTGAGGGGGAGGCAGGCTGAGTTAACTACCAAAGTGATGGGGAGGCAGGCTGAGTTATCTACCAAAGTGAGGGGGGGCAGGCTGAGTTAACTACCAAAGTGAGGGGGGGCAGGCTGAGTTATCTACCAAAGTGAGGGGGGGCAGGCTGAGTTAACTACCAAAGTGAGGGGGAGGCAGTCTGAGTTAACTACCAAAGTGAGGGGGAGGCAGGCTGAGTTAACTACCAAAGTGAGGGGGAGGCAGGCTGAGTTAGCAACCAAAGTGATGGGGAGGCAGGCTGAGTTAGCAACCAAAGTGAGGGGGAGGCAGGCTGAGTTAGCTACCAAAGTGAGGGGGAGGCAGGCTGAGTTAGCAACCAAAGTGAGGGGGAGGCAGGCTGAGTTAGCAACCAAAGTGATGGGGAGGCAGGCTGAGTTAGCAACCAAAGTGAGGGGGAGGCAGGCTGAGTTAGCAACCAAAGTGAGGGGGAGGCAGGCTGAGTTAACTACCAAAGTGAGGGGGAGGCAGGCTGAGTTAGCAACCAAAGTGAGGGGGAGGCAGGCTGAGTTAACTACCAAAGTGATGGGGAGGCAGGCTGAGTTAACTACCAAAGTGAGGGGGAGGCAGGCTGAGTTAGCTACCAAAGTGAGGGGGAGGCAGGCTGAGTTAACTACCAAAGTGAGGGGGGGCAGGCTGAGTTAACTACCAAAGTGATGGGGAGGCAGGCTGAGTTAGCTACCAAAGTGAGGGGGAGGAAGGCTGAGTTAACTACCAAAGTGATGGGGAGGCAGGCTGAGTTAACTACCAAAGTGAGGGGGGGCAGGCTGAGTTAGCTACCAAAGTGATGGGGAGGCGGGCTGAGTTAACTACTAAAGTGAGGGGGAGGCGGGCTGAGTTAACTACTAAAGTGAGGGGAGGCAGGCTGAGTTAACTACCAAAGTGAGGGGGAGGCAGGCTGAGTTAACTACCAAAGTGAGGGGGAGGCAGGCTGAGTTAACTACTAAAGTGAGGGGGAGGCAGGCTGAGTTAACTACCAAAGTGAGGGGGAGGCAGGCTGAGTTAGCTACCAAAGTGAGGGGGAGGCAGGCTGAGTTAACTACCAAAGTGAGGGGGAGGCAGGCTGAGTTAGCTACCAAAGTGAGGGGGAGGCAGGCTGAGTTAGCTACCAAAGTGAGGGGGAGGCAGGCTGAGTTAACTACCAAAGTGAGGGGGGGGCAGGCTGAGTTAACTACCAAAGTGAGGGGGAGGCAGGCTGAGTTAACTACTAAAGTGAGGGGGAGGCAGGCTGAGTTAACTACCAAAGTGAGGGGAGGCAGGCTGAGTTAACTACCAAAGTGAGGGGGAGGCAGGCTGAGTTAACTACCAAAGTGAGGGGGAGGCAGGCTGAGTTAACTACCAAAGTGATGGGGGGGCAGGCTGAGTTAACTACCAAAGTGATGGGGGAGGCGGGCTGAGTTAACTACCAAAGTGATGGGGAGGCAGGCTGAGTTAACTACCAAAGTGAGGGGGGGGCAGGCTGAGTTAACTACCAAAGTGAGGGGGAGGCAGGCTGAGTTAACTACCAAAGTGAGGGGGAGGCGGGCTGAGTTAACTACCAAAGTGAGGGGGAGGCAGGCTGAGTTAACTACCAAAGTGAGGGGGGGCGGCAGGCTGAGTTAACTACCAAAGTGAGGGGGAGGCAGGCTGAGTTAACTACCAAAGTGAGGGGGAGGCGGGCTGAGTTAACTACCAAAGTGAGGGGGGGCGGCAGGCTGAGTTAACTACCAAAGTGAGGGGGAGGCAGGCTGAGTTAGCTACCAAAGTGAGGGGGAGGCAGGCTGAGTTAACTACCAAAGTGAGGGGGAGGCGGGCTGAGTTAACTACCAAAGTGAGGGGGAGGCAGGCTGAGTTAACTACCAAAGTGAGGGGGGGCGGCAGGCTGAGTTAACTACCAAAGTGAGGGGGAGGCAGGCTGAGTTAACTACCAAAGTGAGGGGGGGCAGGCTGAGTTAACTACCAAAGTGATGGGGAGGCAGGCTGAGTTAACTACCAAAGTGATGGGGAGGCAGGCTGAGTTAACTACCAAAGTGATGGGGAGGCAGGCTGAGTTAACTACCAAAGTGATGGGGAGGCAGGCTGAGTTAACTACCAAAGTGATGGGGAGGCAGGCTGAGTTAACTACCAAAGTGATGGGGAGGCAGGCTGAGTTAACTACCAAAGTGAAGGGGAGGCAGGCTGAGTTAACTACCAAAGTGATGGGGGAGGCAGGCTGAGTTAACTACCAAAGTGAGGGGGAGGCAGGCTGAGTTAACTACCAAAGTGATGGGGAGGCAGGCTGAGTTAGCTACCAAAGTGAGGGGGAGGCAGGCTGAGTTAACTACTAAAGTGATGGGGAGGCAGGCTGAGTTAACTACCAAAGTGAGGGGGGGCAGGCTGAGTTAACTACCAAAGTGAGGGGAGGCAGGCTGAGTTAACTACCAAAGTGAGGGGGAGGCAGGCTGAGTTAACTACCAAAGTGAGGGGAGGCAGGCTGAGTTAACTACCAAAGTGAGGGGGGGACAGGCTGAGTTAGCTACCAAAGTGAGTGGGAGGGGGCAGATTTAACTTCCTACCCTTTAAGTTGGCATTGTATCCCTATCTCTTCTCCTCCCTTCCTTCCCTCCTCTTTCCCCCGATCCTCTCTTCCCTTCCCTCCCCGCTCCTACCTCCTCCCCCTACCTACCTCCCTCCCTCCCCCCTCTACCTACTCTCCCCTCTCCTTCTCTCCTCTTTCCCCCGATCCTCGCCTCCCCTCCCATCTCCCTCCCTCCACCCTCTCCCCTCCCTACTCTCCCCTCCCTCCCTCCCCTCTCCTCTATCCTCCAATCCCCTCCTCTCTTCAACTTGTCTGTGACGTCAAACTGCGGCGCCTGGCTGCAAATGTATGGTTTCCCCTGGATACAGTTACACTGACCGTCTAGCAGCTCTCTCTCTCTCTGCCATGATTCAGTGAACAACCCTGCCAATTCACACACCTTCACAGGGAGGGGAGGTGTGTGTCCGTGTGAAAAACCCTGCCAATTCACACACCTTCACAGGGAGGGGAGGTGTGTGTCTGTGTGAAAAACCCTGCCAATTCACACACCTTCACAGGGAGGGGAGGTGTGTGTCCGTGTGAAAAACCCTGCCAAAGGCTGGGACATTTACAAGGAGATGTACATGACAGCTGTGTGTGTGTGTGTGTGTGTGTGTGTGTGTGTGTGTGTGTGTGTGTGTGTGTGTGTGTGTGTGTGTGTGTGTGTGTGTGTGTGTGTGTGTGTGTGTGTGTGTGTGTGTGTGTGTGTGTGTGTGTGTGTGTGTGTGTGTGTGTGTGTGCGTGCGTGCGTGCGTGCGTGCGTGCGTGCGTGCGTGCGTGCGTGCGTGCGTGCGTGCGTGCGTGCGTGCGTGCGTGCGTGCGTGCGTGCGTGCGTGCGTGCGTGCGTGCGTGCGTGCGTGCGTGCGTGCGTGCGTGCGTGCGTGCGTGCGTGCGTGCGTGTGTGTGTGTACACTATGTCCTGTATGTATGTGTGTGAGAATGCAAGATGGGGTGGAGGGGGTGTCAAGTATCTATCCCCTGTCACTAGCTTAGCATGACGGCTAGCTAATGGCTAATGCTAACCGCTAAGCCCCTACAGCAGGTTTAGTCACTATGCTGAATGGGGTGTCGACTAACACTGGCTAGCGCTGGCTAACGCTAAACTACGCTAGGCTAATTATAGCACTTTTAAAGCACTGAATGTCTCAGGTTAAAACAGGCTGCAGCACCCAGGTCTTCTCAGACCTGACAGAGGCAGATATGTACAGTGAGGGAAAAAAGTATTTGATCCCCTGCTGATTTTGTACGTTTGCCCACTGACAAAGAAATTATCAGTCTATAATTTTAATGGTAGGTTTATTTGAACAGTGAGAGACAGAATATCAACAAAAGAATCCAGAAAAACGCATGTCAAAAATGTTATGAATTGATTTGCATTTTAATGAGGGAAATAAGTATTTGACCCCTCTGCAAAACATGACTTAGTACTTGGTGGCAAAACCCTTGTTGGCAATCACAGAGGTCAGACGTTTCTTGTAGTTGGCCACCAGGTTTGCACACATCTCAGGAGGGATTTTGTCCCACTCCTCTTTGCAGATCTTCTTCAAGTCATTAAGGTTTCGAGGCTGACGTTTGGCAACTCGAACCTTCAGCTCCCTCCACAGATTTTCTATGGGATTAAGGTCTGGAGACTGGCTAGGCCACTCCAGGACCTTAATGTGCTTCTTCTTGAGCCACTCCTTTGTTGCCTTGGCCGTGTGTTTTGGGTCATTGTCATGCTGGAATACCCATCCACGACCCATTTTCAATACCCTGGCTGAGGGAAGGAGGTTTTCACCCAAGATTTGACGGTACATGGCCCCGTCCATCGTCCCTTTGATGCGGTGAAGTTGTCCTGTCCCTTTAGCAGAAAAACACCCCCAAAGCATAATGTTTCCACCTCCATGTTTGACGGTGGGGATGGTTTCTTGGGGTCATAGGCAGCATTCCTCCTCCTCCAAACACGGCAAGTTGGGTTGATGCCAAAGAACTCCATTTTGGTCTCAT
>NC_092091.1:90114769-90122269 GCF_045679555.1 Salvelinus alpinus | reverse complement strand
ACACACAGTTCAGGTAAACACACACACACACACACACACACACACACACACACACACACACACACACACACACACACACGGTTCAGGTAAACACACACACACACACACACGGTTCAGGTAAACACACACACACACACACACACACACACACACACACACACACACACACACACACACACACACACACACACACACACACAGTTCAGGTAAACACACACACGCATGCACAGGCCTGAAAGACAGTTGTCTTTGGTTCCTGACAGGCCTGTTTACAGTAAAGAGAGTTGTCTTTGGTCCTGACAGGCCTGTTTACAGTAAAGACAGTTGTCTTTGGTCCTGACAGGCCTGTTACAGTAAAGACAGTTGTCTTTGGTCCTGACAGGCCTGTTTACAGTAAAGACAGTTGTCTTTGGTCCTGACAGGCCTGTTTACATTAAAGACAGTTGTCTTTGGTCCTGACAGGCCTGCTACAGTAAAGACAGTTGTCTTTGGTCCTGACAGGCCTGTTTACAGTAAAGACAGTTGTCTTTGGTCCTGACAGGTCTGTTACAGTAAAGACAGTTGTCTTTGGTCCTGACAGGCCTGTTTACAGTAAAGACAGTTGTCTTTGGTCCTGACAGGCCTGTTTACAGTAAAGACAGTTGTCTTTGGTCCTGACAGGCCTGTTTACAGTAAAGATAGTTGTCTTTGGTCCTGACAGGTCTGTTTACAGTAAAGACAGTTGTCTTTGGTCCTGACAGGCCTGTTTACAGTAAAGACAGTTGTCTTTGGTCCTGACAGGCCTGTTTACAGTAAAGACAGTTGTCTTTGGTCCTGACAGGCCTGTTACAGTAAAGACAGTTGTCTTTGGTCCTGACAGGTCTGTTACAGTAAAGACAGTTGTCTTTGGTCCTGACAGGCCTGTTTACAGTAAAGACAGTTGTCTTTGGTCCTGACAGGCCTGTTACAGTAAAGACAGTTGTCTTTGGTTCCTGACAGGCCTGTTTACAGTAAAGACAGTTGTCTTTGGTCCTGACAGGCCTGTTACAGTAAAGACAGTTGTCTTTGGTCCTGACAGGCCTGTTTACAGTAAAGACAGTTGTCCTGACAGGCCTGTTACAGTAAAGACAGTAGTCTTTGGTCCTGACAGGCCTGTTTACAGTAAAGACAGTTGTCTTTGGTCCTGACAGGCCTGTTACAGTAAAGACAGTTGTCTTTGGTCCTGACAGGCCTGTTTACAGTAAAGACAGTTGTCCTGACAGGCCTGTTACAGTAAAGACAGTAGTCTTTGGTCCTGACAGGCCTGTTTACAGTAAAGACAGTTGTCTTTGGTCCTGACAGGCCTGTTACAGTAAAGACAGTTGTCTTTGGTCCTGACAGGCCTGTTTACAGTAAAGACAGTTGTCTTTGGTCCTGACAGGCCTGTTACAGTATAGACAGTTGTCTTTGGGTCCTGACAGGCCTGTTACAGTATAGACAGTTGTCTTTGGGTCCTGACAGGCCTGCTACAGTAAAGACAGTTGTCTTTGGTCCTGACAGGCCTGTTTACAGTAAAGACAGTTGTCTTTGGTCCTGACAGGTCTGCTACAGTAAAGACAGTTGTCTTTTGTCCTGACAGGCCTGTTTACAGTAAAGACAGTTGTCTTTGGTCCTGACAGGTCTGTTACAGTAAAGACAGTTGTCTTTGGTCCTGACAGGTCTGCTACAGTAAAGACAGTTGTCTTTTGTCCTGACAGGCCTGTTACAGTAAAGATAGTTGTCTTTGGTCCTGACAGGCCTGTTACAGTAAACAGTTGTCTTTGGTCCTGACAGGTCTGTTACAGTAAAGACAGTTGTCTTTTTTCCTGACATGCCTGTTTACAGTAAAGACAGTTGTCTTTGGTCCTGACAGGTCTGTTTACAGTAAAGACAGTTGTCTTTTGTCCTGACAGGCCTGTTACAGTAAAGATAGTTGTCTTTGGTCCTGACAGGCCTGCTACAGTAAATAGTTGTCTTTGGTCCTGACAGGTCTGTTACAGTAAACAGTTGTCTTTGGTCCTGACAGGCCTGTTTACAGTAAAGACAGGTGTCTTTGGTCCTGACAGGTCTGTTACAGTAAAGACAGTTGTCTTTTGTCCTGACAGGCCTGTTACAGTAAAGATAGTTGTCTTTGGTCCTGACAGGCCTGTTACAGTAAACAGTTGTCTTTGGTCCTGACAGGTCTGTTACAGTAAACAGTTGTCTTTGGTTCCTGACAGGCCTGTTTACAGTAAAGACAGTTGTCTTTGGTCCTGACAGGCCTGTTTACAGTAAAGACAGTTGTCTTTGGTCCTGACAGACCTGTTACAGTAAAGACAGTTGTCTTTGGTCCTGACAGGCCTGCTACAGTAAAGACAGTTGTCTTTGGTCCTGACAGGCCTGTTACAGTAAAGACAGTTGTCTTTGGTCCTGACAGGCCAGTTTACAGTAAAGACAGTTGTCTTTGGTCCTGACAGGCCTGTTACAGTAAAGACAGTTGTCCTGACAGGCCTGTTACAGTAAAGACAGTTGTAGGGAATAGAACCCATAGGGCCCTGGTCTAAAGTAGTGCACTACATAGGGAATAGAACCCATAGGGCCCTGGTGAAAAGTAGTGCACTACATAGGGAATAGAACCCATAGGGCCCTGGTGAAAAGTAGTGCACTACATAGGGAATAGAACCCATAGGGCCCTGGTCTAAAGTAGTGCACTACATAGGGAATAGAACCCATAGGGCCCTGGTCTAAAGTAGTGCACTACATAGGGAATAGAACCCATAGGGTCCTGGTCTAAAGTAGTGCACTACATAGGGAACGGTGTGCCATTTGGGACACGAGCCCGTTGTGGTTCATACTCACAGTATCCACATCTAGTGCCGCCCTCAAACACAAAGCCATTGGGCACGTCGCCGTAGCGACGCAGGTCTGACAGCTTCCACTGGCCAATCACGGCCGGGGGGAGGTCCCTAGTGAGGACCAATAGGTTGTTGCACAGGTGCAGGGAGGCGGGACCACTCTCTAGCTTAGTTCCTGGCTGAACGCCTACACTGAACCTGTGGACTGGTTGAGAGAGAGGGAGCAAGAGAGGGGGGAGAGAGAGTGTGAGAGAGTGGGAGGGAGAGAGAGAGGGGGGAGGGAGAGAGAGGGGGAGAGAGAGACGGGGGAAGAGGGAGAGAGAGAGAGGAGAGAGGGAGAGAGAGCGGGGAAGAGGGAGAGAGAGGGAGGGAGAGAGGGGAAGAGGGAGAGAGAGGGAGGAGAGGGGGAGGGAGAGAGAGAGAGAGTGAGAGGGAGGGAGAGAGAGAGGGAGGGAGAGAGAGGGGAGATATGGGGGAGGGAGGGAGAGAGAGAGGGGGGGAGTGAGAGAGAGCGTGAGAGAGAGAGAGGGAAGTGAAAGAGAGTGAGAGAGAGAATGGGGGGGTGGAGGGAGAGAGAGAAAGGGGAGGGAGAGAGAGAGAGAGAGGGGAGAGAGGGAGAGAGAGAGTGGGGAGGAGTGAGAGAGAGAGTGGGGCGGAGGGAGGGAGAGAGAGAGTGGGGGGGAGGTAGGGATGGAGAGAGATTCATTATTATTCACACAGAGCGATACCATACCACCAATCAGAGACATAATGAAGGTAACACACACACAGAGAGCATAAGTCTAGGACAGTATACATAAACATACACCTCAGCACACACACACGGCTGGGTGATTGATGCCAGTATTAATGATGATTAAACGCTCTCTGTCTCTCTGCTGGCTGTGATCTGTCATCAATGGGGTTCCGTCCTCTCTCTCTGCTGGCTGTGATCTGTCATCAATGGGGTTCCGTCCTCTCTCTCTGCTGGCTGTGATCTGTCATCAATGGGGTTCCGTCCTCTCTCTCTGTCTCTCTGCTGGCTGTGATCTGTCATCAATGGGGTCCCGTCCTCTCTCTCTCTCTAGCCACTGGGATTTTTGGCCATTCTTCAAGGCAAAACTGCTCTTTCAAGTTGGATGGGTTCTGCTGGTGTACAGCAATCTTTAAGTCATACCACAGATTCTCAATTGGATTGAGTTCTGGGCTTGGACTGGGCCATTCCAAGACATTTAAATGTTTCCCCTTAAACCACTCGGGTGCTGCTTTAGCAGTATGCTTAGGCCCATTGTCCTGCTGGAAGGTGAACCTCCGTCCCAATCTCAAATCTCTGGAAGACTGAAACAGGTTTCCCTCAAGAATTTCCCTGTATTTAGCGCCATCCATCATTCCTTAAATTCTAACCAGTTTCCCAGTCCTTGATGATGAAAAACATCTCCACAGCATGCTTCACTGTGGGGATAGTGTTCTCGGGGTGATGAGAGGTGTTGGGTTTGTGCCAGACATAGCGTTTTCCTTGATGGCCAAAAAGCTAAATTTTAGTCTCATCTGACAAGAGTACCTTCTTCCATATGTTTGGGGAGTCTCCCACATGCCCTCTGGCATACACCAAACGTGTTTGCTTATTTTTTCTTTAAGCAATGGCTTTTTTCTGGCCACTCTTCCGTAAAGCCCAGCTCTGTGGAGTGTACGGCTTAAAGTGGTCCTATGGACGGATACTCTAATCTCCGTTGTGGAGCTTTGCAGCTCCTTCAGGGTTATCTTTGGTCTCTTTGTTGCCTCTGATTAATGCCCTCCTTGCCTGGTCTGTGAGTTTTGATGGGAAGCCCTCTCCTGGCAGGTTTGTTGTGGTGCCATATTCTTTCCATTGTTTAATAATGGATTTAATGGTGCTCCGTGGGAAGTTCAAAGTTTCTGATATTTTTTTTATAACCCAACCCTGATCTGTACTTCTCCATAACTTTGTCCCTGACCTGTTTGGAGAGCTCCTTTGTCTTCATGGTGCCGCTTGCTTGGTGGTGCCCCTTGCTTAGTGGTGTTGCAGACTCTGGGGCCTTTCAGAACAGGTGTATATATACTGAGATTATGTGACAGATCATGTGACACTTAGATTGCACACAAGTGGACTTTGTTTTAACTAATTATGTGACTTCTGAAGGTAATTTGTTGCACCAGATCTTATGTAGGGGCTTCATAGCAAAGGGGGGGAATACATATGCACACACCACTTTTCAGTTTTTTAGAATTTTTTTTAACAATTTTTTTTTAATTTCACTTCACCAATTTGGACTATTTTGTGTATGTCCATTACAGGGAATCCAAATAAAAATCCATTTAAATTACAGGTTGTATGTAATGCAACAAAATAGGAAAAACGCCAAGGGGGATGAATACTTTTGCAAGGCACTGTAATGTAGGGAATTTGGGATGCAGGCTGGTTGTCTGTTGATGCCGCTTTTATAAAGACCTCATCACACACAGACACACACAGACAAACAGGGACAGACAGACACACAGGCACAGACAAACAGGCACAGAAACAGACATAGAGAAACACACAAACACACACTCACACACAGGCACAGACACAAACACACACAGAAACAAACAAACACACACTCACACCATCACATACACATTCAGGCTAGGTCATCTGAGGACAGAAGCAGAGATCTGTTCACTCAGTTCCACAACACTGAACAGCACAGTGGAATGAAACAGGTTGTAGAGGACTGACTGACTGACTGACTGGCTGGCTAGCTGGCTGGCTGGCTGGCTAGCTGGCTGGCTGGCAGTGAGAGAGAGCGAGGGAGACGAAGACTGATACAGAGAAGCAGAGGAGATAAAGAAAGTAGAAAAACAAGCACAGAGCAGGAGGGAGAGAGACAGAAGGTCTACAGTAGCCTCAGCAGCACTCTGTAGGGCAGCACCATGGTGTAGCTGGAGGACAGCAAGCTTCCGTCCTCCTCTGGGTACATTGACTTCAATACAAAACCTAGGAGGCTCATGGTTCTCACCCCCTTCATAGACTTACACTGTATTTATAACAACTTCCGGAGGATGTCCTCCAACCTATCAGAGCTCTCGCAGCATGAACTGACATGTTGTCCATCCAATCAAAGGATCAGAGAATGAATCTAGTACTGAAAGCAGAAGCTACAGCTAGCAAGCAGCTAAATCATGGTGAGTGGTTGACTCAAAAAGAGAAAATAGTTGAACAGCTTTGAACAAATTCATTTCTACAAAAATTAAGAAGCTAGAGGAATGCTATTGATGTTAGCTAGCTGGCTAAGGCTATCCAACACGGCGACTCTTCCAAGACAAGGTAAGCTTTTGGTTTTTCAAAATGTATTGCCATGGGGGCAATACTGCTAAACTGCTTGCTGTACTGCGTGATTGTACACATGGATTGGATTGTGGGTTTACTACCGTGTTAGTTCTAGTTTGTTTACTATAACGTTAATATGGTGACAGCGATCGAGACTGTGTAGCGGTTAGCGGTTATGCTATGAAGGTTTGGCTTGGAGACGTTTTTGCACCCGGTCACAGACAGCTGTTGTTCTGTGTGCTGAAATCCACAAGCCGAAAGGAAAAGGTGAGGAGGAGGAAGAGGAGAGCGCGTAGATGCTAGAAGGAATTATACAACGAGCAAAGGGATGATGCTGTATGTGGCTGCTATGAAAGTGAACTGTGTGGGTGATAACGGGTGAGTTCATTCCGTCGATTTTGTTGTAAGAAATGTTTCTTCAAGGGACGCAAATGGAACGAAACCCGGGACGGACCTACTTGAATTTATCCAATATAAAACTCTTATTTTAGTTGCAAAAACATTTTGAAAAAAGGTTTTGCAACTGTTTGGACTAATGATTACACCCCAGACCAGCTAGATGCAGGCGGTATTGAATGTGTCACTGTCTGTCACCTTGATTACGACAATTTGTCTCTCGACCTGTGTGCACCTACGTTGTAAAACTTTCATTCATAGGCTAGGTTGTATCAACCTCATGATGGGTATAGGGAATATTCTAGTATCATGTAGTAGCCTAAACCTATCCATGTTACATTGAACTGGGTGAATGGAATATGAATGACAGTAACCTAAACCTATGGATGTTACATTGAACTGGGTGAATATGAATGACAGTAACCTAAACCTATGGATGTTACATTGAACTGGGTGAATATGAATGACAGTAACCTAAACCTATCACTGTTACATTGAACTGGGTGAATATGAATGACAGTAACCTAAACCTATCACTGTTACATTGAACTGGGTGAATATGAATGACAGTAACCTAAACCTATGGATGTTACATTGAACTGGGTGAATATGAATGACAGTAACCTAAACCTATCACTGTTACATTGAACTGGGTGAATATGAATGACAGTAACCTAAACCTATCACTGTTACATTGAACTGGGTGAATATGAATGACAGTAACCTAAACCTATCACTGTTACATTGAACTGGGTGAATATGAATGACAGTAACCTAAACCTATGGATGTTACATTGAACTGGGTGAATATGAATGACAGTAACCTAAACCTATCACTGTTACATTGAACTGGGTGAATATGAATGACAGTAACCTAAACCTATCACTGTTACATTGAACTGGGTGAATATGAATGACAGTAACCTAAACCTATCACTGTCACATTGAACTGGGTGAATATGAATG
>NC_092091.1:90104769-90112269 GCF_045679555.1 Salvelinus alpinus | reverse complement strand
GCACACACACACACACACACACACACACACACACACACACACACACCTGCCCCCCCCCCCCCCCCCTACCTTCTCCCAGGCTGTATCTCAGCCTAGCGTCCCATGCCGTCAGCCCCTCTCTGCTGTCGAAGCCCAGTCCCACTGTGTGTCCCAGACAGAGGACGGTGAGGGTGTACGCCACCCCGTCGTACCCCAACCCCGGCTCCACTCCACAGATCCCCTCCAAGGTCATCTGCAGCCGCTCACGACGACCCCTGACCTTATCGGACTTATCCCGGTAGACCAGGAGAGAGAGGCAGTCTGGGTAGAGAGGGAGAGATGGGTGAAATCATTTTGACCTGGGCACACAAACATAGAATCCCTTTTAGAGATAGATGGGAGGGGTTGAGGGGAGCTGAAGGATGGGACCGGATGGTGTTCAGAGATAGATGGGAGGGGTTGAGGGGAGCTGAAGGACGGGACCGGATGGTGTTCAGAGATAGATGGGAGGGTTGAGGGGAGCTGAAGGACGGGACCGGATGGTGTTCAGAGATAGATGGGAGGGTTGAGGGGAGCTGAAGGATGGGACTGGATGGTGTTAGGAGATAGATGGGAGGGTTGAGGGGAGCTGAAGGATGGGACTGGACGGTGTTCAGAGATAGATGGGAGGGGTTGAGGGGAGCTGAAGGATGGGACCGGATGGTGTTCAGAGATAGATGGGAGGGTTGAGGGGAGCTGAAGGATGGGACTGGACGGTGTTCAGAGATAGATTGGAGGGGTTGAGGGGAGCTGAAGGATGGGACTGGACGGTGTTCAGAGATAGATTGGAGGGGTTGAGGGGAGCTGAAGGATGGGACTGGATGGTGTTCAGAGATAGATTGGAGGGGAGATAGATGGGAGGGTTGAGGGGAGCTGAAGGATGGGACTGGATGGTGTTCAGAGATAGATTGGAGGGGAGATAGATGGGAGGGTTGAGGGGAGCTGAAGGATGGGACTGGATGGTGTTCAGAGATAGATTGGAGGGGAGATAGATGGGAGGGCCCCCCCCCCTTGGGTTGTGCCGTGGCGGAGATCTTTGTGGGCTATTAGACGCCACCGTGACAGAGAGGGAGGGCTGTCCGAGGGACATGACAGACCAATTAGACGCCACCGTGACAGAGAGGGAGGGCTGTCCGAGGGACATGACAGACCAATTAGATGCCACAGTGACAGAGAGGGAGGGCTGTCCGAGGGACATAACAGACCAATTAGACGCCACAGTGACAGAGAGGGAGGGGACATAACAGACCAATTAGATGCCACAGTGACAGAGAGGGAGGGCTGTCCGAGGGACATAACAGACCAATTAGATGCCACAGTGACAGAGAGGGAGGGCTGTCCGAGGGACATAACAGACCAATTAGACACCACCGTGACAGAGAGGGAGGGCCGTCCGAGGGACATAACAGACCAATTAGACGCCAGCGTGACAGAGAGGGAGGGCTGTCCGAGGGACATAACAGACCAATTAGACGCCACCGTGACAGAGAGGGAGGGCTGTCCGAGGGACATAACAGACCAATTAGACACCACCGTGACAGAGAGGGAGGGCTGTCCGAGGAGCATAACAGACCAATTAGACACCACCGTGACAGAGAGGGAGGGCTGTCCGAGGGACATAACAGACCAATTAGACACCACAGTGACAGAGAGGGAGGGCTGTCCGAGGGACATAACAGACCAATTAGATGCCACAGTGACAGAGAGGGAGGGCTGTCCGAGGGACATAACAGACCAATTAGACACCACAGTGACAGAGAGGGAGGGCTGTCCGAGGGACATAACAGACCAATTAGACACCACCGTGACAGAGAGGGAGGGCCGTCCGAGGAGCATAACAGACCAATTAGACGCCACAGTGACAGAGAGGGAGGGCTGTCCGAGGGACATAACAGACCAATTAGACACCACCGTGACAGAGAGGGAGGGCTGTCCGAGGAGCATAACAGACCAATTAGATGCCACCGTGACAGAGAGGGAGGGCTGTCCGAGGGACATAACAGACCAATTAGACGCCACAGTGACAGAGAGGGAGGGCTGTCCGAGGAGCATAACAGACCAATTAGATGCCACAGTGACAGAGAGGGAGGGCTGTCCGAGGGACATAACAGACCAATTAGACACCACCGTGACAGAGAGGGAGGGCTGTCCGAGGAGCATAACAGACCAATTAGACGCCACCGTGACAGAGAGGGAGGGCTGTCCGAGGGACATAACAGACCAATTAGACGCCACCGTGACAGAGAGGGAGGGGACATAACAGATCAATTAGACGCCACCGTGACAGAGAGGGAGGGCTGTCCGAGGGACATAATAGACCAATTAGACGCCACCGTGACAGAGAGGGAGGGCTGTCCGAGGGACATGACAGACCAATTAGACACCACCGTGACAGAGAGGGAGGGCTGTCCGAGGGACATAACAGACCAATTAGACACCACCGTGACAGAGAGGGAGGGCTGTCCGAGGGACATGACAGACCAATTAGACACCACCGTGACAGAGAGGGAGGGCTGTCCGAGGGACATAACAGACCAATTAGACACCACCGTGACAGAGAGGGAGGGCTGTCCGAGGGACATAACAGACCAATTAGACGCCACAGTGACAGAGAGGGAGGGCTGTCCGAGGGACATGACAGACCAATTAGACACCACCGTGACAGAGAGGGAGGGCTGTCCGAGGGACATGACAGACCAATTAGACACCACCGTGACAGAGAGGGAGGGCTGTCCGAGGGACATAACAGACCAATTAGATGCCACAGTGACAGAGAGGGAGGGGACATAACAGACCAATTAGACGCCACCGTGACAGAGAGGGAGGGCTGTCCGAGGGACATAACAGACCAATTAGACACCACCGTGACAGAGAGGGAGGGCTGTCCGAGGAGCATAACAGACCAATTAGACGCCACCGTGACAGAGAGGGAGGGCTGTCCGAGGGACATAACAGACCAATTAGACACCACCGTGACAGAGAGGGAGGGCTGTCCGAGGAGCATAACAGACCAATTAGACGCCACCGTGACAGAGAGGGAGGGCTGTCCGAGGGACATAACAGACCAATTAGACGCCACCGTGACAGAGAGGGAGGGGACATAACAGACCAATTAGACGCCACCGTGACAGAGAGGGAGGGCTGTCCGAGGGACATAACAGACCAATTAGACGCCACCGTGACAGAGAGGGAGGGCTGTCCGAGGGACATGACAGACCAATTAGACACCACCGTGACAGAGAGGGAGGGCTGTCCGAGGGACATAACAGACCAATTAGACGCCACCGTGACAGAGAGGGAGGGCTGTCCGAGGGACATGACAGACCAATTAGACACCACCGTGACAGAGAGGGAGGGCTGTCCGAGGGACATAACAGACCAATTAGACACCACCGTGACAGAGAGGGAGGGAACATAACAGACCAATTAGACGCCACAGCCCCATCAAGGAAGGAAATGTCCAATAAACAGCCCCACTGGCAGCCAATCGGTGTCCTCAAAGGCAGAGGAACACAGGGTCTAGTGGGAATCACTCTTAGAATTAGAATCACCGTCTATGTATTCCAGAACACAAGGCACATGTTGTTCTAGAACATGTTGACGGCTCATACAAAATATTTACTCGACACGATATACCTTAGTTCCACTGAGAGACAAAGCTAAGTCTGAAGAAAGGAACATTACAAACACAGCTCTGTCTCTTCAAGTGTGTCAGTCTGTTTCTTTATTCTCATCTGATCACTTCAGAGCCACACACACGCACGCACGCACGCACACACACACACACACACACACACACACACACACACACACACACACACACACACACACACACACACACACACACACACACACACACACACACACACACACACACACACACACACACACACCAGTGAAAGCAATTAGTCAGAATGATATGGTATACTTCTTATGTAAGCCTTAGGCTTTAAATACGTAGCATAGGTAGCTAAACTAGCCTGACTTTGTTGCTTGGACACAACTAAGTCCTGTAAATAGTCTAAGCATTGAAATAAATGCTAAAACGGTTTATGTTAAACCAACTAGCCCAGTCTTCTCAAGGCGTTTGTGTTAAAGACAAACATAAGGGTATAACTTTTTAAATCCAAGTGTTAAGTGTAGCGCGATCCCCCCCACACGTGTAACCGTGGTTATGTGATATTTGCACTATGCGCTCCGGTTGGCGCGTCGCCAACTGTCACATCGACAAGTCGCGCTTACTTTTAATTCCTGAAAATCTGATTGGTGAAAGATTACAGTATAAACATTTTAAAAAGACTGCTACATTATTTTTAAACGTTGTAAACAACAGATAGAATGTTGGAGACGTTTAAACAGTAGTATTAGTTGGTTGGTTCGTAGACCTACCTGCGACTGGGGACGGCTTCCGCAACGCGACCCAACGACTCTTCCACTGCAAAGCAAGTTACAGCAAATACATGACACAGTCAAATCCACACGTTATTGTATTAACGTTTCACTTCCCGGGAAACGTTTTTGAAGTTGTGATATAAATGTGATAAGAACCTTTTTGCCATCTCTGAATTTAACTTGTCCTTCCACTACAACTGTATCCGTCATCTTCTGACATAGTTCAGAACAGCTGACTATGTGTGTGTGTGTGTGTGCACCCGCTGCCCGGTCCAATTCCTGACAGTTGGGGTCACTTTCAAAATAACTTTTTAACTGCCCCCCCCCCCCCCCCCTCCCCCCCACCGGCGGCCCTCACACACACCGCTCTACCCCTCCAGAAAACACGCCACTCACGCGGGGAAAGGGGCCAGCCACCCACCGAGGGGCCAGCCGATAGTTTGCGCAGTTGTTAGCTAGTGTCAAGGGTGATTGTTTACAATGTCGCCAATTAAATGAAAGTGACATAGCAAACATAGCTTTCACTTAGCTCATAGGGTTATCATACTTTTATAGACCAGGGGTGGACTGGGACCAGATATCAGCCTTGGAATTTATAACACACCCATTTTTTGCCAAATAATTATAATTTTGTGAGAAAAAAAATGAAAAAAAAAAGTTGGACAGGCCCACTGGGCTACATATAGACCAGCCCATCTGGCATTTGCCAGAAATGCCAGTCCGCCCCTGCCTTAGACCATAGAGATGCCTGTTCTATTCATTCTGATACTACAGCTAAACAGGGATATATACTGATATAGCCTACTGTCTTTTTGTCAATAACGCCTTCTTAATCCCACTGGGCTAAAAACTGGTTCAATCAACATTGTTTTAACATCGTTTCAACCCATAACATCGATGTGAAGATGTGGAAAACTGATTGGATGAAGAAAAAGTCGTCAACATGAGGGAAGGTTGTCTTTTTTTCATCCAATTTACATGGTGACAGTTTTTGTTGAATTCACGTTAATTGACAACTCAACCAAATGTAAATCCAAACAAGATAACAGTAACGTGCCTTCTCCCAGGATGATGCAGCGTCCCCCCCCCCCCCCCCCCCGGGACAATTAGTGCCATTTTTCAATCTCAAACAGGACAGCAGCAATGCTTGTTCAATGTTTGGAATTTCAGTTGATTTCTATAGCGCCCCCCTTTGGCCGATCAGTACCCCCCCCCCCCCCCGGGACAGTAACGTGCCTTCTCCCAGGATGATGCAGCGTCCCCCCCCCCCCCCCCCCCCCCGGGACAATTAGTGCCATTTTTCAATCTCAAACAGGACAGCAGCAATGCTTGTTCAATGTTTGGAATTTCAGTTGATTTCTATAGCGCCCCCCTTTGGCCGATCAGTCCCCCCCCCCCCCCCCCCCGGGACAGTAACGTGCCTTCTCCCAGGATGATGCAGCGTCCCCCCCCCCCCCCCCCCCGGGACAATTAGTGCCATTTTTCAATCTCAAACAGGACAGCAGCAATGCTTGTTCAATGTTTGGAATTTCAGTTGATTTCTATAGCGCCCCCCTTTGGCCGATCAGTCCCTCCCCCGGGACAGTAACGTGCCTTCTCCCAGGATGATGCAGCGTCCCCCCCCCCCCCCCGGGACAATTAGTGACATTTTTCAATCTCACAAAGGGGGGCAGCAATGCTTGTTCAATGTTTGGAATTTCAGTTGATTTCTATAGCGCCCCCCTTTGGCCGATCAGTACCCCCCCCCCCCCCCCCCGGGACAGTAACGTGCCTTCTCCCAGGATGATGCAGCGTCCCCCCCCCCCCCCCCCCCCCGGGACAATTAGTGCCATTTTTCAATCTCAAACAGGACAGCAGCAATGCTTGTTCAATGTTTGGAATTTCAGTTGATTTCTATAGCGCCCCCCTTTGGCCGATCAGTCCCCCCCCCCCCCCCCCGGGACAGTAACGTGCCTTCTCCCAGGATGATGCAGCGTCCCCCCCCCCCCCCCCCCCCGGGACAATTAGTGCCATTTTTCAATCTCAAACAGGACAGCAGCAATGCTTGTTCAATGTTTGGAATTTCAGTTGATTTCTATAGCGCCCCCCTTTGGCCGATCAGTCCCTCCCCCGGGACAGTAACGTGCCTTCTCCCAGGATGATGCAGCGTCCCCCCCCCCCCCCCGGGACAATTAGTGACATTTTTCAATCTCACAAAGGGGGGCAGCAATGCTTGTTCAATGTTTGGAATTTCAGTTGATTTCTATAGCGCCCCCCTTTGGCCGATCAGTACCCCCCCCCCCCCCCCCGGGACAGTAACGTGCCTTCTCCCAGGATGATGCAGCGTCCCCCCCCCCCCCCCCCGGGACAATTAGTGCCATTTTTCAATCTCAAACAGGACAGCAGCAATGCTTGTTCAATGTTTGGAATTTCAGTTGATTTCTATAGCGCCCCCCTTTGGCCGATCAGTCCCTCCCCCGGGACAGTAACGTGCCTTCTCCCAGGATGATGCAGCGTCCCCCCCCCCCCCCCCGGGACAATTAGTGACATTTTTCAATCTCACAAAGGGGGGCAGCAATGCTTGTTCAATGTTTGGAATTTCAGTTGATTTCTATAGCGCCCCCCCTTTGGCCGATCAGTCCCCCCCCCCCCCCCCCCCGGGACAGTAACGTGCCTTCTCCCAGGATGATGCAGCCCCCTAGTCCCCATAGGATTTCATTGCAGGACGGAGACAGATTCATAGTCCCCCTGGGATTTCATTGTGGGACGGAGACAGATTCATAGTCCCCCCTGTGATTTCATTGCAGGACGGAGACAGATTCATAGTCCCCCCTATGATTTCATTGTGGGACGGAGACAGATTCATAGTCCCCCCTATGATTTCATTGTGGGACGGAGACAGATTCATAGTCCCCCCTATGATTTCATTGTGGGACGGAGACAGATTCATAGTCCCCCCTATGATTTCTTTGTGGGACGGAGACAGATTCATAGTCCCCCCTATGATTTCATTGTGGGACGGAGACAGATTCATAGTCCCCCATATGATTTCTTTGTGGGACGGAGACAGATCCATAGTCCCCCATATGATTTCTTTGTGGGACGGAGACA
>NC_092091.1:90097269-90099769 GCF_045679555.1 Salvelinus alpinus | reverse complement strand
CCATCAATGTGTTTGTGTTGGTTGAGCATCTCTGAACAGAGACCATCAATGTGTTTGTGTTGGTTGAGCATCTCTGAACAGAGACCATCAATGTGTTTGTGTTGGTTGAGCATCTCTGAACAGAGACCATCAATGTGTTTGTGTTGGTTGAGCATCTCTGAACAGAGACCATCAATGTGTTTGTGTTGGTTGAGCATCTCTGAACAGAGACCATCAATGTGTTTGTGTTGGTTGAGCATCTCTGAACAGAGACCATCAATGTGTTTGTGTTGGTTGAGCATCTCTGAACAGAGACCATCAATGTGTTTGTGTTGGTTGAGCATCTCTGAACAGAGACCATCAATGTGTTTGTGTTGGTTGAGCATCTCTGAACAGAGACCATCAATGTGTTTGTGTTGGTTGAGCATCTCTGAACAGAGACCATCAATGTGTTTGTGTTGGTTGAGCATCTCTGAACAGAGACCATCAATGTGTTTGTGTTGGTTGAGCATCTCTGAACAGAGACCATCAATGTGTTTGTGTTGGTTGAGGATCTCTGAACACAGAGCATCAATGTGGTTGTGTTGGTTGAGGATCTCTGAACACAGACCATCAATGTGTTTGTGTTGGTTGAGCATCTCTGAACACAGACCATCAATGTGGTTGTGTTGGTTGAGGATCTCTGAACACAGACCATCAATGTGTTTGTGTTGGTTTAGCATCTCTGAACACAGAGCATCAATGTGGTTGTGTTGGTTGAGGATCTCTGAACACAGAGCATCAATGTGTTTGTGTTGGTTGAGGATCTCTGAACACAGAGCATCAATGTGTTTGTGTTGGTTGAGGATCTCTGAACACAGACCATCAATGTGTTTGTGTTGGTTGAGGATCTCTGATGGTGATTGGTCCAGATCATATGAGGGTACGACTCCTAACAGCCATTCAGATACAGAGCATCAGTGTGTTTGTGTTGGTTGAGCATCTCTGATGGTGATTGGTCCAGATCATATGAGGGTACGACTCCTAACAGCCATTCAGATACAGAGCATCAGTGTGGTTGTGTTGGTTGAGCATCTCTGATGGTGATTGGTCCAGATCATATGAGGGTACGACTCCTAACAGCCATTCAGATACAGAGCCTTCAGAAAGGATTCAGACCCAATGACATTTTCCCACATGTCGTTGTGTTACTGACTGGTTTTAAAATGGAATAAATTGAGATTGTTTTGTGTCGCTGGTCTACACACAATACCACATAATGATGTTTTTCTACATTTTTACAAACTAATATAAAAATGAAAAGCTGAAAAGTCATGAGTCAATAAGTATTCCACCTCTTTGTTATGTCAGGCCTAAATAAGTTCAGGAGTAACAATGTGCTTTAACAAGTCACATAACCTGGTTCAGTCTGCTTTCCACCAGACACTGGGAGAGGAATTCACCTTTCAGCAGGACAACAACCTACAACACAAGGACAAATCTACACTGGAGTTGCTTACCAAGAAGACAGTGAATGTTCCTGAGTGGCCGAGTTACAGTTTTGATGTAAATCGGCTTGAAAAGCAATGGCAAGACTTGAAAATGGCTGTCTAGCAATGATCAACAACCAACTTGACAGAGCTTGAATAATTTTTAAAAGAACAATGTGCAAATATTGTACAATCCAGGTGTACAACGCTCTTAGAGACTTACCCAGAGACTCACCGCTGTAATCGCTGCCAAAGGTCTTTCTCACATGTATTGACTCTAAGGTGTGAACACTTATGTAAATTAGGTATTTCTGTATATCATTTTCAATAAATTTGGTAAAATGTCTAAAAACATATTTCCACTTTGTCATTATGGGGTATTGTGATGTCATTATGGGGTATTGTGATGTCATTATGGGGTATTGTGATGTCATTATGGGGTATTGTGTGTAGATGGGTGAGAATGTATTTGAATTGAATCCACCTTGAATTCAGGCTGTAACACAACGAAATGTGGAATAAGTCAACGGGTATGAATGCTTTCTGAAGCCACTGTAGTCAACTATAGTCATTTTCTATACCACAATATCTATAGTCAGTTACAGGAGTTTTCTATATCACAGTATCCATATAGACTTGCTTTATCGTACACATGAGCAGTCTCTATAGCAACAACAGATATTCATGAGGCTGGAATAGAAAAAAATAGGTTGAATTCATGATTTTAATTTCCATGGACCCGACCTTGGTGATGAGCATCAATTAATAAGCCAACATTCCAAATGGCAGACGAGTCCTCCAACATGTCTGCTGGTCCTTACAGGAGGTCTTTGACCAGGGAGCGTCCGTTCTACAGCATCTAACTCTATGCTCAGACAAATGTGGCCTTAAACCTGCTTCTGTCCGCCGTGCTTTGTCTCTCTCCCGATAGGCTCCTGCCGATCTGTCTCTCTGCCGATTGGCTTCTGCCGATCCGTCTCTGCTCTGGTTGGCTCTTAGCGCTGACCAATGACGGGAGTTCTGACGTTTGGTACACGCCCGTCCTCACCCTG
>NC_092091.1:90075870-90083370 GCF_045679555.1 Salvelinus alpinus | reverse complement strand
GACCAGTCACACTGACAGAACATAACAGAACCAGAGGAGAGAGAGACCAGTCAGACTGACAGAACATAACAGAACCAGAGGAGAGAGAGACCAGTCACACTGACAGAACATAACAGAACCAGAGGAGAGAGAGAGACTAGTCACACTGACAGTACATAACAGAACCAGAGGAGAGACCAGTCACACTGACAGTACATAACAGAACCAGAGGAGAGAGAGACCAGTCACACTGTCAGAACATAACAGAACCAGAGGAGAGAGAGACCAGTCACACTGACAGAACATAACAGAACCAGAGGAGAGAGAAACCAGTCACACTGACAGAACCAGAGGAGAGAGAGACCAGTCACACTGACAGAACATAACAGAACCAGAGGAGAGAGAGAGACCAGTCACACTGACAGAACATAACAGAACCAGAGGAGAGAGAGACCAGTCACACTGACAGAACATAACAGAACCAGAGGAGAGAGAGACCAGTCACACTGACAGAACATAACAGAACCAGAGGAGAGAGAGACCAGTCACACTGACAGAACATAACAGAACCAGAGGAGAGAGAGAGACCAGTCACACTGACAGAACATAACAGAACCAGAGGAGAGAGAAACCAGTCACACTGACAGAACATAACAGAACCAGAGGAGAGAGAGAGACCAGTCACACTGACAGTACATAACAGAACCAGAGGAGAGAGAGACCAGTCACACTGACAGAACATAACAGAACCAGAGGAGAGAGAGACCAGTCACACTGACAGAACATAACAGAACCAGAGGAGAGAGAGACCAGTCACACTGACAGAACATAACAGAACCAGAGGAGAGAGAGACCAGTCACACTGACAGAACATAACAGAACCAGAGGAGAGAGAGACCAGTCACACTGACAGAACATAACAGAACCAGAGGAGAGAGAGACCAGTCACACTGACAGAACATAACAGAACCAGAGGAGAGAGAGAGAGACCAGTCACACTGACAGAACATAACAGAACCAGAGGAGAGAGAGAGACCAGTCACACTGACAGTACATAACAGAACCAGAGGAGAGAGAGACCAGTCACACTGACAGAACATAACAGAACCAGAGGAGAGAGAGACCAGTCACACTGACAGAACATAACAGAACCAGAGGAGAGAGAGACCAGTCACACTGACAGAACATAACAGAACCAGAGGAGAGAGAGACCAGTCACACTGACAGAACATAACAGAACCAGAGGAGAGAGAGACCAGTCACACTGACAGAACATAACAGAACCAGAGGAGAGAGAGAGACCAGTCACACTGACAGAACATAACAGAACCAGAGGAGAGAGAGACCAGTCACACTGACAGAACATAACAGAACCAGAGGAGAGAGAGAGACCAGTCACACTGACAGTACATAACAGAACCAGAGGAGAGACCAGTCACACTGACAGTACATAACAGAACCAGAGGAGAGAGAGACCAGTCACACTGTCAGAACATAACAGAACCAGAGGAGAGAGAGACCAGTCACACTGACAGAACATAACAGAACCAGAGGAGAGAGAAACCAGTCACACTGACAGAACCAGAGGAGAGAGAGACCAGTCACACTGACAGAACATAACAGAACCAGAGGAGAGAGAGAGACCAGTCACACTGACAGTACATAACAGAACCAGAGGAGAGAGAGACCAGTCACACTGACAGAACATAACAGAACCAGAGGAGAGAGAGACCAGTCAGACTGACAGAACATAACAGAACCAGAGGAGAGAGAGACCAGTCACACTGACAGAACATAACAGAACCAGAGGAGAGAGAGAGACTAGTCACACTGACAGTACATAACAGAACCAGAGGAGAGAGAGACCAGTCACACTGACAGAACATAACAGAACCAGAGGAGAGAGAAACCAGTCACACTGACAGAACCAGAGGAGAGAGAGACCAGTCACACTGACAGAACATAACAGAACCAGAGGAGAGAGAGAGACCAGTCACACTGACAGTACATAACAGAACCAGAGGAGAGAGAGACCAGTCACACTGACAGAACATAACAGAACCAGAGGAGAGAGAGACCAGTCAGACTGACAGAACATAACAGAACCAGAGGAGAGAGAGACCAGTCACACTGACAGAACATAACAGAACCAGAGGAGAGAGAGAGACTAGTCACACTGACAGTACATAACAGAACCAGAGGAGAGACCAGTCACACTGACAGTACATAACAGAACCAGAGGAGAGAGAGACCAGTCACACTGTCAGAACATAACAGAACCAGAGGAGAGAGAGACCAGTCACACTGACAGAACATAACAGAACCAGAGGAGAGAGAGAGACCAGTCACACTGACAGTACATAACAGAACCAGAGGAGAGAGAGACCAGTCACACTGACAGAACATAACAGAACCAGAGGAGAGAGAGAGACCAGTCACACTGACAGTACATAACAGAACCAGAGGAGAGAGAGACCAGTCACACTGACAGAACATAACAGAACCAGAGGAGAGAGAGACCAGTCAGACTGACAGAACATAACAGAACCAGAGGAGAGAGAGACCAGTCACACTGACAGAACATAACAGAACCAGAGGAGAGAGAGAGACTAGTCACACTGACAGTACATAACAGAACCAGAGGAGAGACCAGTCACACTGACAGTACATAACAGAACCAGAGGAGAGAGAGACCAGTCACACTGTCAGAACATAACAGAACCAGAGGAGAGAGAGACCAGTCACACTGACAGAACATAACAGAACCAGAGGAGAGAGAGAGACCAGTCACACTGACAGTACATAACAGAACCAGAGGAGAGAGAGACCAGTCACACTGACAGAACATAACAGAACCAGAGGAGAGAGAGACCAGTCACACTGACAGAACATAACAGAACCAGAGGAGAGAGAGACCAGTCACACTGACAGAACATAACAGAACCAGAGGAGAGAGAGACCAGTCACACTGACAGAACATAACAGAACCAGAGGAGAGAGAGACCAGTCACACTGACAGAACATAACAGAACCAGAGGAGAGAGAGACCAGTCACACTGACAGAACATAACAGAACCAGAGGAGAGAGAGAGAGACCAGTCACACTGACAGAACATAACAGAACCAGAGGAGAGAGAGAGACCAGTCACACTGACAGTACATAACAGAACCAGAGGAGAGAGAGACCAGTCACACTGACAGAACATAACAGAACCAGAGGAGAGAGAGACCAGTCACACTGACAGAACATAACAGAACCAGAGGAGAGAGAGACCAGTCACACTGACAGAACATAACAGAACCAGAGAAGAGAGAGAGACCAGTCACACTGACAGAACATAACAGAACCAGAGGAGAGAGAGACCAGTCACACTGACAGAACATAACAGAACCAGAGGAGAGAGAGAGAGACCAGTCACACTGACAGAACATAACAGAACCAGAGGAGAGAGAGACCAGTCACACTGACAGAACATAACAGAACCAGAGGAGAGAGAGAGACCAGTCACACTGACAGTACATAACAGAACCAGAGGAGAGAGAGACCAGTCACACTGACAGAACATAACAGAACCAGAGGAGAGAGAGACCAGTCAGACTGACAGAACATAACATAACCAGAGGAGAGAGAGACCAGTCACACTGACAGAACATAACAGAACCAGAGGAGAGAGAGAGACTAGTCACACTGACAGTACATAACAGAACCAGAGGAGAGACCAGTCACACTGACAGTACATAACAGAACCAGAGGAGAGAGAGACCAGTCACACTGTCAGAACATAACAGAACCAGAGGAGAGAGAGACCAGTCACACTGACAGAACATAACAGAACCAGAGGAGAGAGAAACCAGTCACACTGACAGAACCAGAGGAGAGAGAGACCAGTCACACTGACAGAACATAACAGAACCAGAGGAGAGAGAGAGACCAGTCACACTGACAGTACATAACAGAACCAGAGGAGAGAGAGACCAGTCACACTGACAGAACATAACAGAACCAGAGGAGAGAGAGACCAGTCAGACTGACAGAACATAACAGAACCAGAGGAGAGAGAGACCAGTCACACTGACAGAACATAACAGAACCAGAGGAGAGAGAGAGACTAGTCACACTGACAGTACATAACAGAACCAGAGGAGAGACCAGTCACACTGACAGTACATAACAGAACCAGAGGAGAGAGAGACCAGTCACACTGTCAGAACATAACAGAACCAGAGGAGAGAGAGACCAGTCACACTGACAGATCATAACAGAACCAGAGGAGAGAGAAACCAGTCACACTGACAGAACCAGAGGAGAGAGAGACCAGTCACACTGACAGAACATAACAGAACCAGAGGAGAGAGAGAGACCAGTCACACTGACAGAACATAACAGAACCAGAGGAGAGAGAGACCAGTCACACTGACAGAACATAACAGAACCAGAGGAGAGAGAGACCAGTCACACTGACAGAACATAACAGAACCAGAGGAGAGAGAGACCAGTCACACTGACAGAACATAACAGAACCAGAGGAGAGAGAGACCAGTCACACTGACAGAACATAACAGAACCAGAGGAGAGAGAGAGAGACCAGTCACACTGACAGAACATAACAGAACCAGAGGAGAGAGAGACCAGTCACACTGACAGAACATAACAGAACCAGAGGAGAGAGAGAGACCAGTCACACTGACAGTACATAACAGAACCAGAGGAGAGAGAGACCAGTCACACTGACAGAACATAACAGAACCAGAGGAGAGAGAGACCAGTCAGACTGACAGAACATAACAGAACCAGAGGAGAGAGAGACCAGTCACACTGACAGAACATAACAGAACCAGAGGAGAGAGAGAGACTAGTCACACTGACAGTACATAACAGAACCAGAGGAGAGACCAGTCACACTGACAGTACATAACAGAACCAGAGGAGAGAGAGACCAGTCACACTGACAGAACATAACAGAACCAGAGGAGAGAGAGACCAGTCACACTGACAGAACCAGAGGAGAGAGAGACCAGTCACACTGACAGTACATAACAGAACCAGAGGAGAGAGAGACCAGTCACACTGACAGTACATAACAGAACCAGAGGAGAGAGAGACCAGTCACACTGACAGAACATAACAGAACCAGAGGAGAGAGAGACCAGTCAGACTGACAGAACATAACAGAACCAGAGGAGAGAGAGACCAGTCACACTGACAGAACATAACAGAACCAGAGGAGAGAGAGAGACTAGTCACACTGACAGTACATAACAGAACCAGAGGAGAGACCAGTCACACTGACAGTACATAACAGAACCAGAGGAGAGAGAGACCAGTCACACTGTCAGAACATAACAGAACCAGAGGAGAGAGAGACCAGTCACACTGACAGAACATAACAGAACCAGAGGAGAGAGAAACCAGTCACACTGACAGAACCAGAGGAGAGAGAGACCAGTCACACTGACAGAACATAACAGAACCAGAGGAGAGAGAGAGACCAGTCACACTGACAGAACATAACAGAACCAGAGGAGAGAGAGACCAGTCACACTGACAGAACCAGAGGAGAGAGAGACCAGTCACACTGACAGAACCAGAGGAGAGAGAGACCAGTCACACTGACAGAACCAGAGGAGAGAGAGACCAGTCACACTGACAGAACCAGAGGAGAGAGAGACCAGTCACACTGACAGAACCAGAGGAGAGAGAGACCAGTCACACTGACAGAACCAGAGGAGAGAGAGACCAGTCACACTGACAGAACCAGAGGAGAGAGAGACCAGTCACACTGACAGAACCAGAGGAGAGAGAGACCAGTCACACTGACAGAACCAGAGGAGAGAGAGACCAGTCACACTGACAGAACCAGAGGAGAGAGAGACCAGTCACACTGACAGAACCAGAGGAGAGAGAGACCAGTCACACTGACAGAACCAGAGGAGAGAGAGACCAGTCACACTGACAGAACCAGAGGAGAGAGAGACCAGTCACACTGACAGAACCAGAGGAGAGAGAGACCAGTCACACGGACAGAACCAGAGGAGAGACCAGTGGAACTGGAGGAGAATCACTAGAATCTAAATGACCTGTCACCTCCACTGAACATATACTGTTACTATGGTCACAGCACCTCATACCTTCTCCCCTCCCACCAGGAAGAGGTCTACTGACCGGTCATCTGGTGTGTGTTGTGGACCTCATACCTTCTCCCCTCCTACCAGGAAGAGGTCTACTGACCGGTCATCTGGTGTGTTGTGGACCTCATACCTTCTCCCCTCCCACCAGGAAGAGGTCTACTGACCGGTCATCTGGTGTGTGTTGTGGACCTCATACCTTCTCCCCTCCCACCAGGAAGAGGTCTACTGACCGGTCATCTGGTGTGTGTTGTGGACCTCATACCTTCTCCCCTCCTACCAGGAAGAGGTCTACTGACCGTTCATCTGGTGTGTTGTGGACCTCATACCTTCTCCCCTCCCACCAGGAAGAGGTCTACTGACCGTTCATCTGGTGTGTGTTGTGGACCTCATACCTTCTCCCCTCCTACCAGGAAGAGGTCTACTGACCGGTCATCTGGTGTGTGTTGTGGACCTCATACCTTCTCCCCTCCCACCAGGAAGAGGTCTACTGACCGTTCATCTGGTGTGTGTTGTGGACCTCATACCTTCTCCCCTCCCACCAGGAAGAGGTCTACTGACCGTTCATCTGGGGTGTGTTGTGGACCTCATACCTTCTCCCCTCCTACCAGGAAGAGGTCTACTGACCGTTCATCTGGGGTGTGTTGTGGACCTCATACCTTCTCCCCTCCTACCAGGAAGAGGTCTACTGACCGTTCATCTGGTGTGTGTTGTGGACCTCATACCTTCTCCCCTCCCACTAGGAAGAGGTCTACTGACCGGTCATCTGGTGTGTGGTGTGGACCTCATACCTTCTCCCCTCCCACCAGGAAGAGGTCTACTGACTGTTCATCTGGTGTGTGTTGTGGACCTCATACCTTCTCCCCTCCTACCAGGAAGAGGTCTACTGACCGGTCATCTGGTGTGTGTTGTGGACCTCATACCTTCTCCCCTCCTACCAGGAAGAGGTCTACTGACCGGTCATCTGGTGTGTGTTGTGGACCTCATACCTTCTCCCCTCCTACCAGGAAGAGGTCTACTGACCGGTCATCTGGTGTGTGTTGTGGACCTCATACCTTCTCCCCTCCCACCAGGAAGAGGTCTACTGCTGCCACGTTGATACAGAGCTTCTCACAGAGACCCGCTAGCAGCTCTCTGATGGAGAACCCAACTCTGACCGGCACAGGGCAACATGTCCCATCTGGTAGGTTGATGTTACACTGTCTCAGGGTTAAAGAGTCAGCGCCTCGCTCTCTGTCTCTCTCCATAGAACCACCCTGGAGAGAGAGAGGGGGGAGAGAGACAGAGAGCGAGAGAGAGAGAGAGAGAGAGAGAGAGAGAGAGAGAGAGAGAGAGAGAGAGAGAGAGAGAGAGAGAGAGAGAGAGAGAGAGAGAGAGAGAGAGAGAGAGAGCGAG
>NC_092091.1:90070870-90073370 GCF_045679555.1 Salvelinus alpinus | reverse complement strand
TGAAAAGAACGCAAATATTCCAAAAACGTGCATCCTGTTTGCGACAACGCACTAAAGTAATCCAAAACACTAAAGTAATCCAAAGCACAAAAGTAATCCAAAGCACTAAAGTAATCCAAAGCACAAAAGTAATCCAAAGCATTAAAGTAATCCAAAGCGTTAAAGTAATCCAAAGCACTAAAGTCATCCAAAGCGTTAAAGTAATCCAAAGCGTTAAAGTAATCCAAAGCACTAAAGTAATCCAAAGCACTAAAGTCATCCAAAGCGTTAAAGTAATCCAAAGCGTTAAAGTAATCCAAAGCACTAAAGTAATCCAAAGCACTAAAGTAATCCAAAGCACTAAAGTAATCCAAAGCATTAAAGTAATCCAAAGCACTAAAGTAATCCAAAGCGTTATATTTGGGGCAAACCCAACACAACGTACCACTTCATATTTTCAAGCATGGTTGTGGCTACATCATGTCATGGGTATGCTTGTCATCGGCAAGGACTTGGGAGTTCTTTAGGATAAAAAGAAACGGAATAGAGATGAACACAGGCAAAATCCTAGAAGAAAACCTGGTTCAGTCTGCAGTCCAACAGACACTGGGAGATAAATTCACCTTTCAGCAAGACAATAACCTAAAACACAAGGCCAAATATACTGGAGTTGCTTACCAAGACGACATTGAATGTTCCTGAGTGGCCTAGTTACAGTTTTTGACTTAATTTAAATAATAATAATGGCCAAATATTGCACAATCCAGGTGTGCAAATATCTTAAAGACTTACCCAGAGACTAACAGCTGTAATGGCTGCCAAAGGTGATTCTAACATGTATTGACTCTGGGGTTTGAATACTTATCTAATCAAGATATATTTGTGATATATTTGTGTTATATTTTTCATATTTAAAAATAAAAAAATCTATTTTGTGTAGATCATTAAAAAAAGGACAATCAAATATATTTTGTGCTTTGTGGGTTGAGGTCAGGGCTCTGTGTAGGTCAGTCAAGTTCTTCCACATTGATTTCGACAAACCATTTCTGAATGGACCTCGCTGGCATACTGAAACAGGTAAGGGCCATCCCCAAACTTTTGCCACAAAATTGGAAGCACAGAATCGTCTACAATGTAATTGTATGCTGTAGCGTTAAGATTTCCCTTCACTGGAACCATGAAAAACAGCCCCAGACCCTTATTCCTCCTCCACCAAACTTTACAGTTGGCACTGTGCATTCGAGCAGGTAGCGTTCTTCTGGCATCCGTTAAACCCAGATTCGTCCGTCGGACGGTGAAGAGTGATTCAACACTCCAGAGAATGTGTTTCCACTGTTCCAGAGTCCATTGGCGAACAAGCTTTACACCACTCCAGTCGACGCTTGGCATTGCGCATGGTGATCTTTGGCTTGTGTGTGGCTGCTCGGCCATGGAAACACATTTCATGAAGCTCCCGACGAACAGTTATTGTGCTGACGTTGCTTCCAGAGGCAGTTTGGAACTCAGTAGTGAGTGTTGTAACCGAGGACAGACGTTTTTTTACGCGCTACGCGCTTCAGCACTTCGGCGGTCTCGTTCTGTGAGCTCGTGTGGCCTACCACTTTGCGGCTGAGCCGTTGTTGCTCGTAGACGTTTCCACTTCACAATAACAGCACTTACAGTTGACCGGGGAAGCTCTAGTAGGGCAGAAATTTGACGAACTGAAAGGTGGCCTCCTATGACAGCGCCACGTTGAAAGTCACTGAGCTCTTCAGCGAGGCCATTCTACTGCCAATGTTTGTCTATGGAGATCGCATGGCTGTGTGCTTGATTTTATACCTGTCAGCCACGGGTATGGCTGAAATAGCCCAATCCACTAATTTGAAGGGGTGTCCACATACTTTTGTATATGAAGCGTACCTCAGACATTGTCTTCACTAATTCTACTAACAGTTTCTAAAATTCCCAAAACGTCCAACCATTCCCATTTTCCCCAGACCACTCGCTCACTAACCGCAAAACACAGAATCACATTCCCAAATTCCAGAAAACGTCCCGACCACTCACTGTAGTTGATGTCGGCCAGATCCCGTTTCTTGGGTCCTTTCCCGAAGCTCCGGTTTCGTGACCACCCAAAGAATATTCCTTTCTTCTTCTCTCCTCCGCACTCGTCTCCTCCCCTCTCTTCGTTCAGAGAGCGGCCCGACTTCGTCTTCTTGTCCTCCTGGAGAAAGAAACAGAGGGAGGGAGGGAGGGAGGGAGGGAGGGAGGGAGGGAGGGAGGGAGGGAGGGAGGGAGGGAGTCAGGGAGGGAGAGATGGAGGGAGTCAGGGAGGGATGGATGGAGGGATGGATGGAGGGAGGGAGGGAGGGAGTCAGGGAGGGAGGGATGGATGGAGGGAGGGAGTCAGGGAGGGAGAGATGGAGGGAGTCAGGGAGGGAGGGAGGGATGGATGGATGGAGGGATGGATGGAGGGAGGGAGGGAGGGAGAGAGAGAGGGATGGAGGGATGGATGGAGGGAGGGAGGGAGGGAGGGATAGAT
>NC_092091.1:90057816-90065770 GCF_045679555.1 Salvelinus alpinus | reverse complement strand
TCCCCTCCTACCAGGAAGAGGTCTACTGACCGTTCATCTGGGGTGTGTTGTGGACCTCATACCTTCTCCCCTCCTACCAGGAAGAGGTCTACTGACCGGTCATCTGGTGTGTGTTGTGGACCTCATACCTTCTCCCCTCCTACCAGGAAGAGGTCTACTGACCGGTCATCTGGTGTGTGGTGTGGACCTCATACCTTCTCCCCTCCTACCAGGAAGAGGTCTACTGACCGGTCATCTGGTGTGTGTTGTGGACCTCATACCTTCTCCCCTCCCACCAGGAAGAGGTCTACTGCTGCCACGTTGATACAGAGCTTCTCACAGAGACCCGCTAGCAGCTCTCTGATGGAGAACCCAACTCTGACCGGCACAGGGCAATATGTCCCATCTGGTAGGTTGATGTTACACTGTCTCAGGGTTAAAGAGTCAGCGCCTCGCTCTCTGTCTCTCTCCATAGAACCACCCTGGAGAGAGAGAGGGGGGAGAGAGACAGAGAGCGAGAGAGAGAGAGAGAGAGAGAGAGAGAGAGAGAGAGAGAGAGAGAGAGAGAGAGAGAGAGAGAGAGAGAGAGAGAGAGAGAGAGAGAGAGAGAGAGAGAGGAAAAGAGACACAGAGAGAGAGAGAGAGAGAGAGAGAGAGAGAGAGAGAGAGAGGGGGAGAGATAGAGGGACAGAAAGAGAGAGAGAGAGAGAGAGAGAGAGAGAGAGAGAGAGAGAGAGAGAGAGAGAGAGAGAGAGAGAGAGCGAGAGAGCGAGAGAGCGAGAGAGAGAGAGAGAGAGCGAGAGAGAGAGAGAGAGAGAGAGAGAGAGAGAGAGAGAGACATTGTACATTGTTACAACACTGTATATATATAATATGACATTTGTAATGTCTTTCTTGTTTTGAAACTTCTGTATGTGTAATGTTTACTGTTAATTTGTATTAGTATTGAGGTTCATATTTATTTAGGTCAGTAGTAAATTGGTGATATTCCGACATGGGAATGGACACACACACACACACACACCAGGACACACACACACACACCAGGACACACACACCAGGACACACACACACAGACACACACGCACACCAGGACACACACACACCAAGACACACCAAGACACACACCAAGACAAACACACACACACGAGGACACCACGTTACTGTAGGTGTGTGTACTGACCTCGTTCTTCCCAGATCCGGACGTTCCCAGTTCCAGACTGGCTCCGGATGACAGAGAGCCTTGTGATTCCCGACGCCCGTTACTGCCCGAGAAGTCTGCCAGGAACACACACACACACACACACACACACACACACACACACACACACACACACACACACACACACACACACACACACACACACACACACACACACATCATTTCACCAACGTTACTCAAAGCTGTCAAAACACCGTTGGAGAAGACGAACTGTAAACAACTCCTCTGTACGTCAGAAGGATCCAGATTCTAGCCACCGTGCTTCTACACCCCTCAGAGCCTGGTTCCTCTCTAGGTTTCTTCCTAGGTTCCTGCCTTTCTAGGGAGTTTTTCCTAGCCACCGTGCTTCTACACCTGCATTGCTTGCTGTTTGGGGTTTTAGGCAGGGGGTTTCTGTACAGCACTTTGAGACATCAGCTGATGTAAGAAGGGCTTTATAAATACATTTGATTTTGATTTGATAACACGGTTCAACGTTCTGTTGCCTTCAGGAAGGATTCAAACCCATTGACTTTTTCCACGTGTTCTTGAGAGAGAGAGAGAGAGAGAGAGAGATCATGAGGCATCAAAGCCAAAGGAACTGAGTAACATTAAGAAATGCTATAGATGGAAGGAATGCAGTTTGGAAACCTACCAAAAAACAATTAGGCAACAGCAAATTCAATCCCTTTTAGACAACTTCCTGGGTAAAATGTTCCACTGCAATAGTGAAGGTGTAAACTTGGCAGTAGAAAATCTTAACAGTATATTTGACCTCTCAGCTTCCCTATCAAATCTAAAAATCTCAAATAGAAAACCGAAGAAAATGAACAACAATGACAAATGGTTTGATAAAGAATGCAAAAATCTAAGAAATAAATTGAGGAACCTGTCCAACCAAAAACATAGAGACCCGGAAAACCTGAGTCTACGCCTTCACTATGGCGAATCACTAAAACAATACAGAAATACACTACGGAAAAAGAAGGAACAGCACGTCAGAAATCAGCTCAATGTAATTGAAGACTCCATAGACTCTAACCAATTCTGGGAAAATTGGAAAACACTAAACAAACAACAACACGAAGAATTATCTATCCAAAATGGAGATGTATGGGTAAACCACTTCTCCAATCTTTTTGGCTCTATAACAAAGAATAAACAACAAAAACATATACATGATCAAATACAAATCCTAGAATCAACTATTAAAGACTACCAGAACCCATTGGATTCTCCAATTACCTTGAATGAGTTACAGGACAAAATAAAAACCCTCAAACCCAAAAAGGCCTGTGGTGTTGATGGTATCCTTAATGAAATGATCAAATATACAGACAACAAATTCCAATTGGCTATACTAAAACTCTTTAACATCGTCCTTAGCTCTGGCATCTTCCCCAATATTTGGAACCAAGGACTGATCACCCCAATCCACAAAAGTGGAGACAAATTTGACCCCAATAACTACCGTGGAATATGCGTCAACAGTAACCTTGGGAAAATACTCTGCATTATCATTAACAGCAGACTCGTACATTTCCTCAATGAAAACAATGTACTGAGCAAATGTCAAATTGGCTTTTTACCAAATTACCGTACAACAGACCATGTATTCACCCTACACACCCTAATTGACAACCAAACAAACCAAAACAAAGGCAAAGTCTTCTCATGCTTTGTTGATTTCAAAAAAGCCTTCGACTCAATTTGGCATGAGGGTCTGCTATACAAATTGATGGAAAGTGGTGTTGGGGGTAAAACATACGACATTATAAAATCCATGTACACAAACAACAAGTGTGCGGTTAAAATTGGCAAAAAACACACACATTTCTTCACACAGGGTCGTGGGGTGAGACAGGGATGCAGCTTAAGCCCCACCCTCTTCAACATATATATCAACGAATTGGCGCGGGCACTAGAACAGTCTGCAGCACCCGGTCTCACCCTACTAGAATCCGAAGTCAAATGTCTACTGTTTGCTGATGATCTGGTGCTTCTGTCACCAACCAAGGAGGGCCTACAGCAGCACCTAGATCTTCTGCACAGATTCTGTCAGACCTGGGCCCTGACAGTAAATCTCAGTAAGACCAAAATAATGGTGTTCCAAAAAAGGTCCAGTCACCAGGACCACAAATTCCATCTAGACACCGTTGCCCTAGAGCACACAAAAAACTATACATACCTCGGCCTAAACATCAGCACCACAGGTAACTTCCACAAAGCTGTGAACGATCTGAGAGACAAGGCAAGAAGGGCCTTCTATGCCATCAAAAGGAACATAAATTTCAACATACCAATTAGGATCTGGCTAAAAATACTTGAATCAGTCATAGAGCCCATTGCCCTTTATGGTTGTGAGGTCTGGGGTCCGCTCACCAACCAAGATTTCACAAAATGGGACAAACACCAAATTGAGACTCTGCATGCAGAATTCTGCAAAAATATCCTCCGTGTACAACGTAGAACACCAAATAATGCATGCAGAGCAGAATTAGGCCGATACCCACTAATTATCAAAATCCAGAAAAGAGCCGTTAAATTCTACAACCACCTAAAAGGAAGCGATTCCCAAACCTTCCATAACAAAGCCATCACCTACAGAGAGATGAACCTGGAGAAGAGTCCCCTAAGCAAGCTGGTCCTAGGGCTCTGTTCACAAACACAAACACACCCCACAGAGCCCCAGGACAACAGCACAATTAGACCCAACCAAATCATGAGAAAACAAAAAGATAATTACTTGACACATTGGAAAGAATTAACAAAAAAACAGAGCAAACTAGAATGCTATTTGGCCCTAAACAGAGAGTACACAGTGGCAGAATACCTGACCACTGTGACTGACCCAAACTTAAGGAAAGCTTTGACTATGTACAGACTCAGTGAGCATAGCCTTGCTATTGAGAAAGGCCGCCGTAGGCAGACATGGCTCTCAAGAGAAGACAGGCTATGTGCACACTGCCCACAAAATGAGGTGGAAACTGAGCTGCACTTCCTAACCTCCTGCCCAATGTATGACCATATTAGAGAGACATATTTCCCTCAGATTACACAGATCCACAAAGAATTCAAAAACAAATCCAATTTTGATAAACTCCCATATCTACTGGGTGAAATTCCACAGTGTGCCATCACAGCAGCAAGATTTGTGACCTGTTGCCACAAGAAAAGGGCAACCAGTGAAGAACAAACACCACTGTAAATACAACCCATATTTATGTTTATTTATTTTAACTTGTGTGCTTTAACCATTTGTACATTGTTACAACACTGCATATATATAATATGACATTTGTAATGTCTTTATTGTTTTGAAACTTCTGTATGTGTAATGTTTACTGTTCATTTTTATTGTTTATTTGACTTTTGTATATTACCTACCTCACTTGCTTTGGCAATGTTAACACATGTTTCCCATGCCAATAAAGCCCCTTGAATTGAATTGAATTGAATTGAATTGAGAGAGAGACACAGAGAGAGAGAGAGAGAGAGAGAGAGAGAGAGAGAGAGAGAGAGAGAGAGAGACAGAGAGAGAGAGAGAGACAGAGACCGAGAGAGAGACAGAGAGAGAGAGAGAGAGAGAGAGAGAGAGAGAGAGAGACAGAGAGAGAGAGAGACAGAGAGAGAGACAGAGACAGAGACAGAGACAGAGAGAGACAGAGAGAGAGACAGAGACAGACAGAGACAGAGACAGAGACAGAGACAGAGACAGACAGAGACAGAGACAGAGACAGAGACAGAGACAGAGAGAGAGAGAGAGAGAGAGAGAGAGAGAGAGAGAGAGAGAGAGAGAGAGAGAGAGAGAGAGAGAGAGAGAGAGAGAGAGAGAGAGAGAGAGAGAGAGAGAGACAGAGACAGAGACAGAGACAGACAGAGACAGAGACAGAGACAGAGACAGAGACAGAGAGAGAGAGAGAGAGAGAGAGAGAGACAGAGAGAGAGAGAGAGAGACAGAGAGAGAGAGAGAGAGAGAGAGAGAGAGAGAGAGAGAGACAGAGAGAGAGAGAGAGAGAGAGAGAGAGAGAGAGAGAGAGAGAAGACGAGAGAGAGAGAGAGAGAGAGAGAGAGAGAGAGAGAGAGAGAGAGAGAGAGACAGAGACAGAGACAGAGACAGAGACAGACAGAGACAGAGACAGAGACAGAGACAGAGACAGAGACAGAGAGAGAGAGAGAGAGAGAGAGAGAGAGAGAGACAGAGAGAGAGAGAGAGAGAGAGACAGAGAGAGAGAGAGAGAGAGAGAGAGACAGAGAGAGAGAGAGAGAGAGAGAGAGAGAGAGAGAGAGACAGAGAGAGAGACAGAGAGAGAGAGAGAGAGAGAGAGAGAGAGAGAGAGAGACAGAGACAGAGACAGAGACAGAGACAGAGACAGACAGAGACAGAGACAGAGACAGAGACAGAGACAGAGAGAGAGAGAGAGAGAGAGAGAGAGAGAGAGACAGAGAGAGAGAGAGAGAGAGACAGAGAGAGAGAGAGAGAGAGAGAGAGAGAGAGAGAGAGAGAGAGAGAGAGAGAGACAGACAGAGACAGAGACAGAGACAGAGACAGAGACAGAGACAGAGACAGAGACAGAGAGAGAGAGAGAGAGAGAGAGAGAGAGAGAGAGAGAGAGAGAGAGAGAGAGAGAGAGAGAGAGAGAGAGAGAGAGACAGAGACAGAGACAGAGACAGACAGAGACAGAGACAGAGACAGAGACAGAGACAGAGAGAGAGAGAGAGAGAGAGAGAGAGAGAGAGAGAGAGAGAGAGAGAGAGAGAGAGAGAGAGAGAGAGAGAGAGAGAGAGAGAGAGAGAGAGAGAGAGAGACAGAGAGAGAGAGAGAGAGACAGAGAGAGAGACAGAGACAGAGACAGAGAGAGAGAGAGAGAGAGAGAGAGAGACTGGCGGTGATGGTGGTGGCTTGTGTTACAGTCTGAACTTAAAATGGATTAAATTGAGATGTTTTCTCACTGGTCTACACACTATAATCCATCATGTCAAAGTGGAATGATGTTGTATATGAAGTCACATGGACTCACTCTGTGTGCAGTAATAGTGGTTAACATGATTTTTGAATGACTACCTCATCTCTGTAACCCCACACATACAATTATCTGTAAGGTCCTTCAGTCAGTTAATTTCAAACACAGATTCAACCACAAAGACCAGGAAGGTTTTCCAATGCCTCACAAAGAAGGACACCTATTGGTACGTGGGTAAAAAATAAAGAAAAGCTGACTTTGAATATCCCTTTGAGCATGGTGAAGTTATTAATTACACTTTGAATGGTGTATCAATACACCCAGTCACTACAAAGATACAGGCGTCCTTCCTAACTCAGTTGCCAGAGAGGAAGGAAACCACTCAGGGATTTCACCATGAGGCCAATGGTGACTTTAAAACAGTTACAGAGTTTAATGGCTGCGATAGGAGAAAATTGAGGATGGATCAACAACATTGCTGTTACTCCACAATACTAACATAAATGACAGGGTGAAAAGAACGCAAATATTCCAAAAACGTGCATCCTGTTTGCGACAACGCACTAAAGTAATCCAAAACACTAAAGTAATCCAAAGCACAAAAGTAATCCAAAGCACTAAAGTAATCCAAAGCACAAAAGTAATCCAAAGCATTAAAGTAATCCAAAGCGTTAAAGTAATCCAAAGCACTAAAGTCATCCAAAGCGTTAAAGTAATCCAAAGCGTTAAAGTAATCCAAAGCACTAAAGTAATCCAAAGCACTAAAGTAATCCAAAGCACTAAAGTAATCCAAAGCATTAAAGTAATCCAAAGCACTAAAGTAATCCAAAGCGTTATATTTGGGGCAAACCCAACACAACGTACCACTTCATATTTTCAAGCATGGTTGTGGCTACATCATGTCATGGGTATGCTTGTCATCGGCAAGGACTTGGGAGTTCTTTAGGATAAAAAGAAACGGAATAGAGATGAACACAGGCAAAATCCTAGAAGAAAACCTGGTTCAGTCTGCAGTCCAACAGACACTGGGAGATAAATTCACCTTTCAGCAAGACAATAACCTAAAACACAAGGCCAAATATACTGGAGTTGCTTACCAAGACGACATTGAATGTTCCTGAGTGGCCTAGTTACAGTTTTTGACTTAATTTAAATAATAATAATGGCCAAATATTGCACAATCCAGGTGTGCAAATATCTTAAAGACTTACCCAGAGACTAACAGCTGTAATGGCTGCCAAAGGTGATTCTAACATGTATTGACTCTGGGGTTTGAATACTTATCTAATCAAGATATATTTGTGATATATTTGTGTTATATTTTTCATATTTAAAAATAAAAAAATCTATTTTGTGTAGATCATTAAAAAAAGGACAATCAAATATATTTTGTGCTTTGTGGGTTGAGGTCAGGGCTCTGTGTAGGTCAGTCAAGTTCTTCCACATTGATTTCGACAAACCATTTCTGAATGGACCTCGCTGGCATACTGAAACAGGTAAGGGCCATCCCCAAACTTTTGCCACAAAATTGGAAGCACAGAATCGTCTACAATGTAATTGTATGCTGTAGCGTTAAGATTTCCCTTCACTGGAACCATGAAAAACAGCCCCAGACCCTTATTCCTCCTCCACCAAACTTTACAGTTGGCACTGTGCATTCGAGCAGGTAGCGTTCTTCTGGCATCCGTTAAACCCAGATTCGTCCGTCGGACGGTGAAGAGTGATTCAACACTCCAGAGAATGTGTTTCCACTGTTCCAGAGTCCATTGGCGAACAAGCTTTACACCACTCCAGTCGACGCTTGGCATTG
>NC_092091.1:90020316-90052816 GCF_045679555.1 Salvelinus alpinus | reverse complement strand
GGGTAACATGTAACACAGGGTAACATGTAACACAGGGTAACATGTAACACAGGAAACATGTAACATAGGGTAACATGTAACACAGGGTAACATGTAACACAGGAAACATGTAACACAGGTAACATGTAACACAGGTAACATGTAACACAGGGTAACATGTAACACAGGGTAACATGTAACACAGGGTAACATGTAACACAGGGTAACATGTAACACAGGTAACATGTAACACAGGGTAACATGTAACACAGGTAACATGTAACACAGATAACATGTAACACAGGGTAACATGTAACACAGGGTAACATGTAACACAGGGTAACATGTAACACATGCAACATCTAACACAGGAAACATGTAACACAGGGTAACATGTAACACAGGAAACATGTAACACAGGGTAACATGTAACACAGGAAACATGTAACACAGGTAACATGTGACACAGGTAACATGTAACACAGGGTAACATGTAACACAGGAAACATGTAACACAGGGTAACATGTAACACAGGACACATGTAACACAGGTAACATGTGACACAGGTAACATGTAACATGTAACACAGGTAACATGTAACACAGGGTAATATGTAACACATGGTAACATGTAACACAGGTAACATGAAACACAGGGTAACATGTAACACAGGGTAACATGTAACACAGGGTAACATGTAACACAGGTAACATGTAACACAGGGTAACATGTAACACAGGGTAACATGTAACACAGGGTAACATGTAACACAGGTAACATGTAACATAGGGTAACATGTAACACAGGGTAACAAGTAACACATGGTAACATGTAACACAGGGTAACATGTAACACAGGTAACATGTAACGCAGGGTAACATGTAACGCAGGGTAACATGTAACACAGGGTAACATGTAACACAGGGTAACATGTAACACAGGTAACATGTAACACAGGGTAACATGTAACACAGGGTAACATGTAACACAGGTAACATGTAAAACAGGTAACATGTAACACAGGGTAACATGTAACACAGGTAACATGTAACACAGGTAACATGTAACACAGGGTAACATGTAACACAGGGTAACATATAACACAGGGTAACATGTAACACAGGGTAACATGTAACACAGGAAACACGTAACACAGGTAACACGTAACACAGGGTAACATGTAACACAGGGTAACATGTAACACATGGTAACATGTAACACATGGTAACATGTAACACAGGAAACATGTAACACAGGGTAACATGTAACACAGGGTAACATGTAACACAGGGTAAGATGTAACACAGGTAACATGTAACACAGGGTAACATGTAACACAGGGTAACATGTAACACAGGGTAACATGTAACACAGGTAACATGTAACACAGATAACATGTAACACAGGGTAACATGTAACACAGATAACATGTAACACAGGGTAACATGTAACACAGGAAACATGTAACACAGGTAACATGTAACACAGGTAACATGTAACACAGGTAACACAGGTAACATGTAACACAGGTAACATGTAACACAGGGTAACATGTAACACAGGAAACATGTAACACAGGTAACATGTAACACAGGTAACATGTAACACAGGTAACATGTAACACAGGTAACATGTAACACAGGAAACAAGTAACACAGGTAACATGTAACACAGGTAACATGTAACACAGGTAACACAGGTAACATGTAACTCAGGTAACATGTAACACAGGTAACATGTAACACAGGGTAACATGTAACACAGGTAACATGTAACACAGGTAACATGTAACACAGGTAACACAGGTAACACAGGTAACATGTAACACAGGGTAACATGTAACACAGGAAACATGTAACACAGGTAACATGTAACACAGGGTAACATGTAACACAGGGTAACATGTAACACAGGGTAACATGTAACACAGGTAACATGTAACACAGGTAACACAGGTAACATGTAACACAGGTAACATTTAACACAGGGTAACATGTAACACAGGGTAACATGTAACACAGGGTAACATGTAACACAGGGTAACATGTAACACAGGGTAATATGTAACACAGGGTAACATGTAACACAGGGTAAAATGTAACACAGGGTAACATGTAACACAGTGTAACATGCATTAAAATGCACACTTTCCTATTTCAATCCGGGTACACATTCACAGTTCATTGATGAGTACTGTCCAGGGCAAATCAATCACTAAAGACAGAATGTTTTTCCTCTGACCTGTTTCTTGTCGTTGTCGGGGACATGGGTGAAGAACTCACAGGCCTGCCAGAACACAATATTCTCCTCACTAAACTCCTTCTTCAGGAACTCCTAATGGGTCAGAAATACAGAGGAACTCCTAATGGGTCAGAAATACAGAGGAACTCCTAATGGGTCAGAAATACAGAGAGACTCCTAATGGGTCAGAAATACAGAGAGACTCCTAATGGGTCAGAAATACAGAGAGACTCCTAATGGGTCAGAAATACAGAGAGACTCCTAATGGGTCAGAAATACAGAGAGTCTCCTAATGGATCAGAAATACAGAGAGACTCCTAATGGGTCAGAAATACAGAGAGACTCCTAATGGGTCAGAAATACAGAGAGACTCCTAATGGGTCAGAAATACAGAGAGACTCCTAATGGGTCAGAAATACAGAGAGACTCCTAATGGGTCAGAAATACAGAGAGTCTCCTAATGGGTCAGAAATACAGAGAGACTCCTAATGGGTCAGAAATACAGAGAGACTCCTAATGGGTCAGAAATACAGAGGAACTCCTAATGGGTCAGAAATACAGAGAGACTCCTAATGGGTCAGAAATACAGAGAGACTCCTAATGGGTCAGAAATACAGAGAGACTCCTAATGGGTCAGAAATACAGAGAGACTCCTAATGGGTCAGAAATACAGAGGAACACCTAATGGGTCAGAAATACAGAGAGACTCCTAATGGGTCAGAAATACAGAGTGTGTGTAACAGTGTGTGTGAGTATGTAACAGTGTGTGTGTGTGTGTGTGTGTAACAGTGTGTGTGTGTGTGTGTAACAGTGTGTGTAACAGTGTGTGTGTGTGTAACAGTGTGTGTGTGTGTGTGTGTGTGTGTGTGTGTGTGTGTGTGTGTGTGTGTGTGTGTGTGTGTGTGTGTGTGTGTGTGTGTGTGTGTGTGTGTGTAACAGTGTGTGTGTAACAGTGTGTGTGTGTGAGAGTGTTACGTACTGAGAAGTATCGGACTCCGACCGGGTCCTGCAGCAGTCTCTCAAAGCAGACCGCCCAGCTGGCCACCCGTCTCTCTGTGTGACGTCGATGGCACTGGACACTAGGTAGACTGGCATTACTGGTCAGACTGTTGTCACTACCACAGCCATGTAGGTCTCCACTGTTCAGCTCTGGAGGGGAGGGGGGAGAGAGAGAGAGAGAGAGAGAGAGAGAGAGAGAGAGAGAGAGAGAGAGAGAGAGAGAGAGAGAGAGAGAGAGAGAGAGAGAGAGAGAGACAGAGAGAGAGACAGAGAGAGAGACAGAGAGAGAGACAGAGAGAGACAGAGAGAGAGAGAGAGAGAGAGAGAGAGAGAGAGAGAGAGAGAGAGAGAGAGAGAGAGAGAGAGAGAGAGAGAGAGAGAGACGGAGAGAGACGGAGAGAGAGAGACAGAGAGAGATGTTAACACATTACTGTTCAGACTATTTAACTCCAACCCTGTTCCTGGAGAGAGACCCTCCTGTAGGTTTTAACTCCAACCCTGTTCCTGGAGAGAAACCCTCCTGTAGGTTTTAACTCCAACCCTGTTCCTAGAGAGAAACCCTCCTGTAGGTTTTAACTCCAACCCTGTTCTTGGAGAGAAACCCTCCTGTAGGTTTTAACTCCAACCCTGTTCCTGGAGAGAACCCCTCCTGTAGGTTTTAACTCCAACCCTGTTCCTGGAGAGAAACCCTCCTGTAGATTTTAACTCCAACCCTGTTCCTGGAGAGAAACCCTCCTGTAGGTTTTAACTCCAACCCTGTTCCTGGAGAGATACCCTCCTGTAGGTTTTAACTCCAACCCTGTTCCTGGAGAGAAACCCTCCTGTAGGTTTTAACTCCAACCCTGTTCCTGGAGAGAAACCCTCCTGTAGGTTTTAACTCCAACCCTGTTCCTGGAGAGATACCCTCCTGTAGGTTTTAACTCCAACCCTGTTCCTGGAAAGATACCCTCCTGTAGGTTTTAACTCCAACCCTGTTCCTGGAGAGAGACCCTCCTGTAGGTTTTAACTCCAACCCTGTTCCTGGAGAGAAACCCTCCTGTAGGTGTTAACTCCAACCCTGTTCCTAGAGAGAAACAATGGTCTTCATACTGGTATGTAAACACTGGTCTTCATACTGGTATGTAAACATTGGTTTGTCTATGTCCAAAGCCAGCCAATACCCCAACCACCAGAGGAACAGAGATCAGTTTCCTGTTTCACAGTGTCCTCTTTCTCCAAGCTAGAGTAACACTCCTCCCAGACTATCACGTGTAGATTACTGTTGAATCCACAGTAACTGACACGGCTACCTCACTACTTTACTCCTCCTAGCATATTGAGACACTTCTGGAGGAAAACTGAAGTGAAGGAACCAAGACAGGCCGAATGTATTACAACCCTAGTACCTGGACGACAACCAAGCTGGTACCACTACTGTCTGGATATAGCTGGTACCACTACTGTCTGGATATAGTGATATAGCTGGTACCACTACTGTCTGGATATAGTGGTATAGCTGGTACCACTACTGTCTGGATATAGTGATATAGCTGGTACCACTACTGTCTGGATATAGTGATATAGCTGGTACCACTACTGTCTGGATATAGTGGTATAGCTGGTACCACTACTGTCTGGATATAGCTGGTACCACTACTGTCTGGATATAGTGATATAGCTGGTACCACTACTGTCTGGATATAGTGATATAGCTGGTACCACTACTGTCTGGATATAGTGATATAGCTGGTACCACTACTGTCTAGATATAGTGATATAGCTGGTACCACTACTGTCTGGATATAGCTGGTACCACTACTGTCTGGATATAGTGATATAGCTGGTACCACTACTGTCTGGACATAGTGATATAGCTGGTACCACTACTGTCTGGATATAGCTGGTACCACTACTGTCTGGATATAGTGATATAGCTGGTACCACTACTGTCTGGATATAGTGATATAGCTGGTACCACTACTGTCTGGATATAGTGATATAGCTGGTACCACTACTGTCTGGATATAGTGATATAGCTGGTACCACTACTGTCTGGATATAGTGGTATAGCTGGTACCACTACTGTCTGGATATAGTGATATAGCTGGTACCACTACTGTCTGGATATAGCTGGTACCACTACTGTCTGGATATAGTGATATAGCTGGTACCACTACTGTCTGGATATAGTGATATAGCTGGTACCACTACTGTCTGGATATAGTGATATAGCTGGTACCACTACTGTCTGGATATAGCTGGTACCACTACTGTCTGGATATAGTGATATAGCTGGTACCACTACTGTCTGGATATAGCTGGTACCACTACTGTCTGGATATAGTGGTATAGCTGGTACCACTACTGTCTGGATATAGTGATATAGCTGGTACCACTACTGTCTGGATATAGTGGTATAGCTGGTACCACTACTGTCTGGATATAGTGATATAGCTGGTACCACTACTGTCTGGATATAGTGATATAGCTGGTACCACTACTGTCTGGATATAGTGATATAGCTGGTACCACTACTGTCTGGATATAGTGATATAGCTGGTACCACTACTGTCTGGATATAGTGATATAGCTGGTACCACTACTGTCTGGATATAGCTGGTACCACTACTGTCTGGATATAGTGATATAGCTGGTACCACTACTGTCTGGATATAGTGATATAGCTGGTACCACTACTGTCTGGATATAGCTGGTACCACTACTGTCTGGATATAGCTGGTACCACTACTGTCTGGATATAGTGGTATAGCTGGTACCACTACTGTCTGGATATAGCTGGTACCACTACTGTCTGGATATAGCTGGTACCACTACTGTCTGGATATAGTGGTATAGCTGGTACCACTACTGTCTGGATATAGCTGGTACCACTACTGTCTGGATATAGTGATATAGCTGGTACCACTACTGTCTGGATATAGTGATATAGCTGGTACCACTACTGTCTGGATATAGTGGTATAGCTGGTACCACTACTGTCTGGATATAGCTGGTACCACTACTGTCTGGATATAGTGATATAGCTGGTACCACTACTGTCTGGATATAGCTGGTACCACTACTGTCTGGATATAGCTGGTACCACTACTGTCTGGATATAGTGGTATAGCTGGTACCACTACTGTCTGGATATAGTGGTATAGCTGGTACCACTACTGTCTGGATATAGCTGGTACCACTACTGTCTGGATATAGTGGTATAGCTGGTACCACTACTGTCTGGATATAGTGGTATAGCTGGTACCACTACTGTCTGGATATAGTGATATAGCTGGTACCACTACTGTCTGGATATAGTGATATAGCTGGTACCACTACTGTCTGGATATAGTGATATAGCTGGTACCACTACTGTCTGGATATAGTGATATAGCTGGTACCACTACTGTCTGGATATAGTGGTATAGCTGGTACCACTACTGTCTGGATATAGTGATATAGCTGGTACCACTACTGTCTGGATATAGTGATATAGCTGGTACCACTACTGTCTGGATATAGTGATATAGCTGGTACCACTACTGTCTGGATATAGTGATATAGCTGGTACCACTACTGTCTGGATATAGTGATATAGCTGGTACCACTACTGTCTGGATATAGCTGGTACCACTACTGTCTGGATATAGTGGTATAGCTGGTACCACTACTGTCTGGATATAGTGATATAGCTGGTACCACTACTGTCTGGATATAGTGATATAGCTGGTACCACTACTGTCTGGATATAGTGGTATAGCTGGTACCACTACTGTCTGGATATAGTGATATAGCTGGTACCACTACTGTCTGGATATAGTGATATAGCTGGTACCACTACTGTCTGGATATAGTGATATAGCTGGTACCACTACTGTCTGGATATAGTGATATAGCTGGTACCACTACTGTCTGGATATAGTGATATAGCTGGTACCACTACTGTCTGGATATAGTGGTATAGCTGGTACCACTACTGTCTGGATATAGTGATATAGCTGGTACCACTACTGTCTGGATATAGTGATATAGCTGGTACCACTACTGTCTGGATATAGTGATATAGCTGGTACCACTACTGTCTGGATATAGTGATATAGCTGGTACCACTACTGTCTGGATATAGTGATATAGCTGGTACCACTACTGTCTGGATATAGCTGGTACCACTACTGTCTGGATATAGTGGTATAGCTGGTACCACTACTGTCTGGATATAGTGATATAGCTGGTACCACTACTGTCTGGATATAGTGATATAGCTGGTACCACTACTGTCTGGATATAGTGATATAGCTGGTACCACTACTGTCTGGATATAGTGGTATAGCTGGTACCACTAGTGTCTGGATATAGCTGGTACCACTACTGTCTGGATATAGTGGTATAGCTGGTACCACTACTGTCTGGATATAGTGATATAGCTGGTACCACTACTGTCTGGATATAGTGATATAGCTGGTACCACTACTGTCTGGATATAGCTGGTACCACTACTGTCTGGATATAGCTGGTACCACTACTGTCTGGATATAGCTGGTACCACTACTGTCTGGATATAGTGGTATAGCTGGTACCACTACTGTCTGGATATAGTGGTATAGCTGGTACCACTACTGTCTGGATATAGTGGTATAGCTGGTACCACTACTGTCTGGATATAGTGATATAGCTGGTACCACTACTGTCTGGATATAGTGATATAGCTGGTACCACTACTGTCTGGATATAGTGATATAGCTGGTACCACTACTGTCTGGATATAGGGACATAGCTGGTACCACTACTGTCTGGATATAGTGATATAGCTGGTACCACTACTGTCTGGATATAGTGATATAGCTGGTACCACTACTGTCTGGATATAGTGATATAGCTGGTACCACTACTGTCTGGATATAGTGGTATAGCTGGTACCACTACTGTCTGGATATAGTGATATAGCTGGTACCACTACTGTCTGGATGTAGTGATATAGCTGGTACCACTACTGTCTGGATATAGTGATATAGCTGGTACCACTACTGTCTGGATATAGTGGTATAGCTGGTACCACTACTGTCTGGATATAGTGATATAGCTGGTACCACTACTGTCTGGATATAGTGATATAGCTGGTACCACTACTGTCTGGATATAGTGGTATAGCTGGTACCACTACTGTCTGGATATAGCTGGTACCACTACTGTCTGGATATAGTGATATAGCTGGTACCACTAGTGTCTGGATATAGTGATATAGCTGGTACCACTACTGTCTGGATATAGTGATATAGCTGGTACCACTACTGTCTGGATATAGCTGGTACCACTACTGTCTGGATATAGTGATATAGCTGGTACAACTACTGTCTGGATATAGTGATATAGCTGGTACCACTACTGTCTGGATATAGCTGGTACCACTACTGTCTGGATATAGTGATATAGCTGGTACCACTACTGTCTGGATATAGTGGTATAGCTGGTACCACTACTGTCTGGATATAGTGATATAGCTGGTACCACTACTGTCTGGATATAGCTGGTACCACTACTGTCTGGATATAGTGGTATAGCTGGTACCACTACTGTCTGGATATAGTGATATAGCTGGTACCACTACTGTCTGGATATAGTGGTATAGCTGGTACCACTACTGTCTGGATATAGTGATATAGCTGGTACCACTACTGTCTGGATATAGCTGGTACCACTACTGTCTGGATATAGTGATATAGCTGGTACCACTACTGTCTGGATATAGTGATATAGCTGGTACCACTACTGTCTGGATATAGTGGTATAGCTGGTACCACTACTGTCTGGATATAGTGGTATAGCTGGTACCACTACTGTCTGGATATAGTGATATAGCTGGTACCACTACTGTCTGGATATAGGGACATAGCTGGTACCACTACTGTCTGGATATAGTGATATAGCTGGTACCACTACTGTCTGGATATAGTGATATAGCTGGTACCACTACTGTCTGGATATAGTGATATAGCTGGTACCACTACTGTCTGGATATAGTGATATAGCTGGTACCACTACTGTCTGGATATAGCTGGTACCACTACTGTCTGGATATAGTGATATAGCTGGTACCACTACTGTCTGGATATAGTGATATAGCTGGTACCACTACTGTCTGGATATAGCTGGTACCACTACTGTCTGGATATAGTGATATAGCTGGTACCACTACTGTCTGGATATAGTGATATAGCTGGTACCACTACTGTCTGGATATAGTGATATAGCTGGTACCACTACTGTCTGGATATAGTGATATAGCTGGTACCACTACTGTCTGGATATAGTGGTATAGCTGGTACCACTACTGTCTGGATATAGTGATATAGCTGGTACCACTACTGTCTGGATATAGTGATATAGCTGGTACCACTACTGTCTGGATATAGTGATATAGCTGGTACCACTACTGTCTGGATATAGTGATATAGCTGGTACCACTACTGTCTGGATATAGCTGGTACCACTACTGTCTGGATATAGTGGTATAGCTGGTACCACTACTGTCTGGATATAGCTGGTACCACTACTGTCTGGATATAGCTGGTACCACTACTGTCTGGATATAGTGGTATAGCTGGTACCACTACTGTCTGGATATAGCTGGTACCACTACTGTCTGGATATAGTGATATAGCTGGTACCACTACTGTCTGGATATAGTGATATAGCTGGTACCACTACTGTCTGGATATAGTGGTATAGCTGGTACCACTACTGTCTGGATATAGTGGTATAGCTGGTACCACTACTGTCTGGATATAGTGATATAGCTGGTACCACTACTGTCTGGATATAGTGATATAGCTGGTACCACTACTGTCTGGATATAGTGATATAGCTGGTACCACTACTGTCTGGATATAGTGATATAGCTGGTACCACTACTGTCTGGATATAGTGATATAGCTGGTACCACTACTGTCTGGATATAGTGATATAGCTGGTACCACTACTGTCTGGATATAGTGATATAGCTGGTACCACTACTGTCTGGATATAGTGATATAGCTGGTACCACTACTGTCTGGATATAGTGGTATAGCTGGTACCACTACTGTCTGGATATAGTGATATAGCTGGTACCACTACTGTCTGGATATAGTGATATAGCTGGTACCACTACTGTCTGGATATAGTGATATAGCTGGTACCACTACTGTCTGGATATAGCTGGTACCACTACTGTCTGGATATAGTGATATAGCTGGTACCACTACTGTCTGGATATAGTGATATAGCTGGTACCACTACTGTCTGGATATAGTGATATAGCTGGTACCACTACTGTCTGGATATAGTGATATAGCTGGTACCACTACTGTCTGGATATAGTGATATAGCTGGTACCACTACTGTCTGGATATAGTGATATAGCTGGTACCACTACTGTCTGGATATAGCTGGTACCACTACTGTCTGGATATAGTGGTATAGCTGGTACCACTACTGTCTGGATATAGTGATATAGCTGGTACCACTACTGTCTGGATATAGTGGTATAGCTGGTACCACTACTGTCTGGATATAGCTGGTACCACTACTGTCTGGATATAGTGATATAGCTGGTACCACTACTGTCTGGATATAGTGGTATAGCTGGTACCACTACTGTCTGGATATAGTGGTATAGCTGGTACCACTACTGTCTGGATATAGCTGGTACCACTACTGTCTGGATATAGTGATATAGCTGGTACCACTACTGTCTGGATATAGTGGTATAGCTGGTACCACTACTGTCTGGATATAGGGACATAGCTGGTACCACTACTGTCTGGATATAGTGGTATAGCTGGTACCACTACTGTCTGGATATAGTGATATAGCTGGTACCACTACTGTCTGGATATAGTGGTATAGCTGGTACCACTACTGTCTGGATATAGTGATATAGCTGGTACCACTACTGTCTGGATATAGGGATATAGCTGGTACCACTACTGTCTGGATATAGCTGGTACCACTACTGTCTGGATATAGTGGTATAGCTGGTACCACTACTGTCTGGATATAGTGATATAGCTGGTACCACTACTGTCTGGATATAGTGATATAGCTGGTACCACTACTGTCTGGATATAGCTGGTACCACTACTGTCTGGATATAGTGATATAGCTGGTACCACTACTGTCTGGATATAGTGATATAGCTGGTACCACTACTGTCTGGATATAGCTGGTACCACTACTGTCTGGATATAGTGATATAGCTGGTACCACTACTGTCTGGATATAGTGATATAGCTGGTACCACTACTGTCTGGATATAGTGGTATAGCTGGTACCACTACTGTCTGGATATAGTGATATAGCTGGTACCACTACTGTCTGGATATAGTGGTATAGCTGGTACCACTACTGTCTGGATATAGTGATATAGCTGGTACCACTACTGTCTGGATATAGTGATATAGCTGGTACCACTACTGTCTGGATATAGCTGGTACCACTACTGTCTGGATATAGTGGTATAGCTGGTACCACTACTGTCTGGATATAGTGATATAGCTGGTACCACTACTGTCTGGATATAGTGATATAGCTGGTACCACTACTGTCTGGATATAGCTGGTACCACTACTGTCTGGATATAGTGATATAGCTGGTACCACTACTGTCTGGATATAGTGATATAGCTGGTACCACTACTGTCTGGATATAGTGGTATAGCTGGTACCACTACTGTCTGGATATAGTGATATAGCTGGTACCACTACTGTCTGGATATAGTGATATAGCTGGTACCACTACTGTCTGGATATAGTGATATAGCTGGTACCACTACTGTCTGGATATAGTGATATAGCTGGTACCACTACTGTCTGGATATAGTGATATAGCTGGTACCACTACTGTCTGGATATAGCTGGTACCACTACTGTCTGGATATAGTGGTATAGCTGGTACCACTACTGTCTGGATATAGTGATATAGCTGGTACCACTACTGTCTGGATATAGTGATATAGCTGGTACCACTACTGTCTGGATATAGTGATATAGCTGGTACCACTACTGTCTGGATATAGTGATATAGCTGGTACCACTACTGTCTGGATATAGTGATATAGCTGGTACCACTACTGTCTGGATATAGTGATATAGCTGGTACCACTACTGTCTGGATATAGTGGTATAGCTGTTACCACTACTGTCTGGATATAGCTGGTACCACTACTGTCTGGATATAGTGGTATAGCTGGTACCACTACTGTCTGGATATAGTGATATAGCTGGTACCACTACTGTCTGGATATAGCTGGTACCACTACTGTCTGGATATAGTGATATAGCTGGTACCACTACTGTCTGGATATAGTGATATAGCTGGTACCACTACTGTCTGGATATAGTGATATAGCTGGTACCACTACTGTCTGGATATAGCTGGTACCACTACTGTCTGGATATAGTGATATAGCTGGTACCACTACTGTCTGGATATAGCTGGTACCACTACTGTCTGGATATAGTGGTATAGCTGGTACCACTACTGTCTGGATATAGTGATATAGCTGGTACCACTACTGTCTGGATATAGTGATATAGCTGGTACCACTACTGTCTGGATATAGTGATATAGCTGGTACCACTACTGTCTGGATATAGTGATATAGCTGGTACCACTACTGTCTGGATATAGCTGGTACCACTACTGTCTGGATATAGTGGTATAGCTGGTACCACTACTGTCTGGATATAGCTGGTACCACTACTGTCTGGATATAGCTGGTACCACTACTGTCTGGATATAGTGGTATAGCTGGTACCACTACTGTCTGGATATAGCTGGTACCACTACTGTCTGGATATAGTGATATAGCTGGTACCACTACTGTCTGGATATAGTGATATAGCTGGTACCACTACTGTCTGGATATAGTGGTATAGCTGGTACCACTACTGTCTGGATATAGTGGTATAGCTGGTACCACTACTGTCTGGATATAGTGATATAGCTGGTACCACTACTGTCTGGATATAGCTGGTACCACTACTGTCTGGATATAGTGGTATAGCTGGTACCACTACTGTCTGGATATAGTGATATAGCTGGTACCACTACTGTCTGGGTATAGTGATATAGCTGGTACCACTACTGTCTGGATATAGTGATATAGCTGGTACCACTACTGTCTGGATATAGTGATATAGCTGGTACCACTACTGTCTGGATATAGTGATATAGCTGGTACCACTACTGTCTGGATATAGTGATATAGCTGGTACCACTACTGTCTGGATATAGTGATATAGCTGGTACCACTACTGTCTGGATATAGTGATATAGCTGGTACCACTACTGTCTGGATATAGTGATATAGCTGGTACCACTACTGTCTGGATATAGCTGGTACCACTACTGTCTGGATATAGTGATATAGCTGGTACCACTACTGTCTGGATATAGTGATATAGCTGGTACCACTACTGTCTGGATATAGTGATATAGCTGGTACCACTACTGTCTGGGTATAGTGGTATAGCTGGTACCACTACTGTCTGGATATAGTGGTATAGCTGGTACCACTACTGTCTGGATATAGTGATATAGCTGGTACCACTACTGTCTGGATATAGTGATATAGCTGGTACCACTACTGTCTGGATATAGTGATATAGCTGGTACCACTACTGTCTGGATATAGTGATATAGCTGGTACCACTACTGTCTGGGTATAGTGGTATAGCTTGTACCACTACTGTCTGGGTATAGCTGGTACCACTACTGTCTGGATATAGCTGGTACCACTACTGTCTGGATATAGTGATATAGCTGGTACCACTACTGTCTGGATATAGTGATATAGCTGGTACCACTACTGTCTGGATATAGCTGGTACCACTACTGTCTGGATATAGTGATATAGCTGGTACCACTACTCTCTTACCTGGGTATAGCTGGTACCACTACTCTCTGGATATAGCTGGTACCACTACTGTCTTACCTGGGTATAGCTGGTACCACTACTCTCTTACCTGGGTATAGCTGGTAGGAGCCGGTGTGATGCCAACGAGGCAGATATCTCATCCTCAGGGGGAGCCAGTTCCCTCCATCCATACCTCACAGTTAATCCACTCTTACTCCATCCATACACTATTGTTACACCACTGTGTCTCAAACCCCTGGCCCTCGGACCAGATCCGGTCCCTGGGAATCATGCCGCCTGGTCCCTCCGATACGTTAATCCGACACCGATTTAATCAGCTCTAGTCATCCAAGGATTGAGAAGGCAACCCAGAACAGATGGAGAGGAGTTGTCGTCGATGGCAACCCAGAACAGATGGAGGAATCGTCGTCGATGACCTTTGCTCTCTGGGGGAGCGACGGGCCTAATTAAATCCGTAAGTCATCCAATGAGAAAGAACCATAGTGAGTCCCCATCAAGGATGTTGTCAACAGCTTCCTTCCATTGCCTGACAATGACTCAGACTGAATTCTCTCAAGTGTTAGTCGTTCTCATCTAGACAGTCAACCAAAGTGGAAAGACCAGTCCCTGGTACTAAACATGAACCATGTTGCTGACAGTTCCCTACGTAATCTGACACCAAGTTGATCAGTCCTCAAATGGCAATTTACATACAGGAAGCAGGAAGGACCAAACTGTAGCTTGTTGGTAATAAACAGGTTGTGAGACTGCTCTACTCTCCTTCCACCTGACGTCTCACACTCCTCCACTGCCCATTACACACGAGAGAGAGAGAGAGACAGAGAGACAGAGAGAGAGACAGAGAGAGAGAGAGAGAGAGACAGAGAGAGAGAGAGAGAGAGAGAGAGAGAGAGAGAGAGAGAGAGAGAGAGAGAGAGAGAGCTGACCAGAGAGAGAGAGAGAGAGAGAGAGAGAGAGAGAGAGAGAGAGAGAGAGAGAGAGAGCTGACCAGAGAGAGAGAGAGAGAGAGAGAGAGAGCTGACCAGAGAGAGAGAGAGAGAGAGAGAGAGAGAGAGAGAGAGAGAGAGAGACAGAGAGAGAGAGAGAGAGACAGAGAGACAAAGACAGAGACAGAGAGACAGAGAGAGGGACAGAGAGAGAGAGAGAGAGCTGCCCAGAGAGACCTGACCACTGTACCGCATCACAACAAGAGACAGAAGGACATAATGAAAGAGAGAGAACGAGGGAAGGAGAGAGAGGGGTTGTTGACGACAATGATCCAGCTCAGTGAAAGAGAGGTGGAGAGCAGTGTCACACACACACACACACACACACACACACACACACACACACACACACACACACACACACACACACACACACACACACACACACACACACACACACACACACACACACACACACACACTCCTGCAGGCCTCTCATGTGGTAAAAGGATACAGACGTCCCGCTCACAGGACTTTGTGAATAATTTAACGCTACGGAAGAGAATGGAACCATAGACGGCAGGTAGAATGCACACAGACGCACAAACAACAGGGTCACCAGGAACATGCCGTTTTAATGAGGAGCTAGGAGGAGGAAGTCGACTACTGGACACACACACCACACACACATCTAACCACACTGTATACGTCTGTTGACTTCCTGTTGTGGTTGGGTTGGGCTGTTGTCATTTGAATAAAGCAACAGATCAGTTCCCCGCAGGCTAATAGGCTAATAGGCTAACAGGCTAAGCAAATGAGAAAGAGTTGTACGACCTGCCAACAAACATTCTCTCACGTCAACACACTGTTGTCCTCTTCAGCACGGCCACCTAGCCTCTCCCAACGTTGTTAGCCTGTTAGCCGTTCAACCAAAGGGGATCTAACGCCGACTCCACAAGCGCTACAATAACGTTAGCACATCATGCTAACGCAGGCCTACGCGAACACTGTTCTACTAGCGTTAGCGCATTGCTAACGCATAGCATCCCCTCGTGTAAAAAAGGTATGCTAACATTAGCACATACTAATGGATTTTTCCTGGCCTTTAGCTATGCTAAGCTATGCTATCGCTATCACATGCTAATTGGGACATCTGAAATGGATAGCGGAGAAGAGGGCAGTGGGATGATTCAAATAACCGACCTAGCAAGACATTTCACAGTAGGTTGAGGAATTCTACACTGCCTTTCCAACAACACATGTACCCGCACAGCAAGCGTAAATACACACACACACACACACACACACACACACACACACACACACACACACACACACACACACACACACACACACACACACACACACACACACACACACACACACACACACACACACAAAGAGAGGACTAAATGTGGCCTAAACCGACAGCCTATTGCTCCATTGTAATGAATATGACTCCTACAGGAGGGTTTCTCTCCAGGAACAGGGTTGGAGTTAAAACCTACAGGAGGGTTTCTCTCCAGGAACAGGGTTGGAGTTAAAACCTACAGGAGGGTTTCTCTCCAGGGACAGGGTTGGAGTTAAAACCTACAGGAGGGTTTCTCTCCAGGAACAGGGTTGGAGTTAAATAGTCTGAACAGTAATGTGTTAACATCTCTCTCTGTCTCTCTCTCTATCTCTCTCTCTACCACACCTGTTGTCTCGACCTCTGAATGCTCGGCATGAGAAAAGCCAACGGACTTTTACTCCTGGGGTGCTGACCTGTTGCACCCCTCTACAACCACTGTGATTATTATTTGACCCTGTTGGTCATCTATGAACGTTTGAACATCTTGAAGAATAATCTGGCCTTAAATGGGCCATGTACTCTTTTAATCTCCACCTGGCATAGCCAGAAGAGTGCTGGTTCCTCTCTAGGTTTCTTCCTTTCCAGGGAGTTTTTCCCTAGCCACTGCCTTTCTACATCTGCATTGCTTGCTGTTTGGAGTTTTAGGCTGGGTTTCTGTATAAGCGCTTTGTGACATCTGCTGATGTAAAAAAAACATTTGATTGATTGATAGACAGTCTTGTCTTGAACACAAAATAGTTAAATCAACATGCTTCAAAAGATGCGGAAACAACTTCAAATGGAAAACCAAGGACATAGATATAGAGTAAATAGACTGTATAACATGGACATAGAGTAAATAGAGTATAATATGGACATAGATATAGTGTAAATAGACTGTATAACATGGACATAGAGTAAATAGAGTATAATATGGACATAGATATAGAGTAAATAGAGAGTATAATATAGACATAGATATAGAGTAAATAGACTGTATAACATGGACATAGATATAGAGTAAATAGAGAGTATAGTATAGACATAGATATAGAGTAAATAGACTGTATAACATGGACATAGATATAGAGTAAATATAGAGTATAATATGGACATAGATATAGAGTAAATAGACTGTATAACATGGACATAGATATAGAGTAAATATAGAGTATAATATGGACATAGACATAGAGTATATAGACTGTATAACATGGACATAGCTATAGAGTAAATATAGAGTATAATATGGACATAGATATAGAGTAAATAGACTGTATAACATGGACATATATATAGAGTAAATAGACTGTATAACATGGATATAGATATAGAGTAAATAGACTGTATAACATGGATATAGATATAGAGTAAATATAGAGTATAATATGGACATAGATAGAGTAAATAAACAGTACAATATGAACATAGATATATAGTAAATAGACAGTATAATATGGACATAGATATATAGTAAATAGACAGTATAATATGGACATAGATATAGAGTAAATAGACAGTATAAAGTGGTAGTTTTGTACTCACCTCCATCAGAGACCACGGCAGACTGTAAGAAAATACAGAGAGACATGGGTAAGACAAACACAAACACACATTAACAGACATCAACAAACACACACACACACACAGACACTAGTAAAGGTGTGTGTGTGTGTGTGTGTGTGTGTGTGTGTGTGTGTGTGTGTGTGTGTGTGTGTGTGTGTGTGTGTGTGTGTGTGTGTGTGTGTGTGCGTGTGTGGTGTGTTTAGACATGCAGTAGGATTAGAGAAGAGAGGAAAGAAGAGAGATATGAGAGCAAAAGGAGAGGACAGAGAGAGGGGGGGGAGAGAGGGGGAGGGAGAGAGGGGAGGAGAGAGAGAGAGAGGGGGGGAGAGAGGGGGAGAGAGAGAGGGGAGGAGAGAGAGAGCTGAGAGAGAGAGAGAGAGAGAGAGAGAGAGAGAGAGAGAGAGAGCTGCCCAGAATGAAAGAGAACAGAGAAAGGAGAGATTTAGTGGATGAGAGAGTGAGTTCTCAGCTATAATCTACACCATCTCTGTCTTGCTCATGCCTGAGATGTTTACTAGTTTACTATAAAAACCACCAGAGAGATCTGGTGGAAAAATACAGTTGGTCTGTGAGAAAACGTGGTTTACCTCAAGCTGACAGTCTGCAAACACACACAAAATCTACATAGACCACAGGTAGCTGAGGAGCTAACGGTATACTTTCACACACACACACACACACACACACACACACACACACACACACACACACACACACACACACACACACACACACACTTCCCCCAACACACACACACACACACACACACACACACACTTCCCCCAACACACACACACACTTCCCCCAACACACACATCTCCCCCAACACACACACTCAGTAACTAATTGCCAAACACACCAGTCCCCTTCACATTACACTCACCTCTTTCCCCTCCCTCCCTCCCTCCCTCCCACCCCCCTCTCTTCTTCTGTGGTGACATCATTGACAGGACGTATGTTATGAGAGCTGAATTAATCAGGTTGTGTGAGAGTCTGTGTAGAGGAGGAAGTGCAGTTATGTGTTGTGGTTTTAACCACATAGAGAGAACCAGAGAACACACACACACACACACACACACACACACACACACACACACACACACAGCAGCCAGGTTATCACCAGATCTAATGCAGTATTGGACGTTGGTCCAGTTTCCCAGGATGTCCGGCGGTGCCCTCAACACCGGCCACTAGAGGGAACGGGGAGCGCTGTTACAATCAAGTAGTCTCACGGCTCGCTAGGGGGTTGAGGACGGGGATGGTGGACGGGCATTGAGGACGGGCGTTGAGGACGGGGATGGTGGACGGGCATTGAGGACGGGCGCTGAGGACGGGCGCTGAGGACGGGGATGGTGGACGGGCGTTGTGGATGGGGATGGTGGACGGGCGCTGAGGACGGGCGCTGAGGACGGGCGTTGAGGACGGGGATGGGGGACGGGCATTGAGGACGGGGATGGTGGACGGGCATTGAGGACGGGCGCTGAGGACGGGCGCTGAGGACGGGCGTTGAGGACGGGGATGGGGGACGGGCGTTGAGGACGGGGATGGTGGACGGGCATTGAGGACGGGCGTTGTGGATGGGGATGGTGGACGGGCGCTGAGGACGGGAATGGGGGACGGGCGTTGAGGACGGGCGTTGAGGACGGGCGCTGAGGACGGGGGTTGAGGACGGGGATGGTGGACGGGCGCTGAGGACGGGAATGGGGGACGGGCGTTGAGGACGGGCGTTGAGGACGGGGATGGGGGACGGGCGTTGAGGACGGGGATGGTGGACGGGCATTGAGGACGGGCGTTGTGGATGGGGATGGTGGACAGGCGTTGAGGACGGGCGCTGAGGACGGGCGTTGAGGACGGGGATGGTGGACGGGCGTTGAGGACGGGGATGGGGGACGGGCGTTGAGGACGGGGATGGTGGACGGGCGTTGAGGACGGGGATGGTGGACGGGGATGAGGACGGGGATGGTGGACGGGCGTTGAGGACGGGGATGGGGGACGGGTGTTGAGGACGGGGATGGGGGACGGGCGTTGAGGACGGGGATGGTGGACGGGCGTTGAGGACGGGCGCTGAGGACGGGCGTTAAGGACGGGCGCTGAGGACGGGCGTTGAGGACGGGGATGGTGGACGGGCGTTGAGGACAGGGATGGTGGACGGGCGTTGAGGACGGGCGCTGAGGACGGGCGTTGAGGACGGGCGCTGAGGACGGGGATGGTGGACGGGCGCTGTGGACGGGGATGGTGGACAGGCGTTGTGGATGGCGGATGGGGATGGTGGACGGGCGCTGAGGACGGGGATGGTGGACAGGCGCTGAGGATGGGGATGGTGGAAGGGCTTAAGTTGCGAGCTTTGGCGCCGAGGATCGCAGGTTCAATCCCAGTGAACCCTAACCCAGCCTTAACCCTTCCCTTAACCCTCAACACTCCCTTCAACCCGTCCCTCAACCCTCAACACTCCCTTCAACCCTTCCCTCAACCCTTCAACCCGTCCCTAAACCCTCAACACTCCCTTCAACCCTTCAGAATTAATATGGAATCTTAACTGTCAAAACTTGAAAGTTAAGGGCAAACGTCACATACTGCAGTCAGACCGTGAGATCTTGTTGCACACACACACACACATAGACACACACAGACACACATAGACACACATACACACACAGACACACACACACAGACATAGACACACACACACACACACACACACACACACACACACACACACACACACACACACACACACACACACACACACACACACACACACACACACACACACACACACACACACACACACACACACAGACACACACCAGCGCATGGGTATGTGTGGGTTTGTGTTTGACTATGCTTGAGTATAGATGGTTTGCATCCTCCATAATGTGGTTTACATATGTGTGTGTCCAGCCCCTCCCCCTCGTCCCTCCAGTCTGATCACTTCCAGACCTTCATCTGTGGTTCAAGAGGTTTGGCCCCAAGTCCCTTCTCTTCTTTCCCCGTCTCTCTCTCTCCTTCCATGTGTCTTCTTCCCTCTCTCTCTCTCTCTCTCTCTCTCTCTCTCTCATTCCAGTGGTGGTCTTCTGGCAGATGGAACCATTCCTCATTCACCATATGGAATATTTTGGGTTGTCCTCTCTAACCTCCTGCCTCTCTCTCTTCCCCTCTAATCTCCTCCCTCTATTCCTCAGTCATCACACAGTTCTCTGTTCCTCAGTCATCACACAGCCCTCTGTTCCTCAGTCATCACACAGCCCTCTGTTCCTCAGTCACCACACAGCCCTCTGTTCCTCTGTCATCACACATCCCTCTGTTCCTCAGTCATCACACAGCCCTCTGTTCCTCAGTCATCACACAGTCCTCTGTTCCTCAGTCATCACACAGTCCTCTGTTCCTCAGTCATCACACAGCCCTCTGTTCCTCAGTCACCACACAGTCCTCTGTTCCTCAGTCATCACACAGCCCTCTGTTCCTCAGTCATCACACAGCCCTCTGTTCCTCAGTCATCACACAGTCCTCTGTTCCTCAGTCATCACACAGCCCTCAGTCATCACACAGTCCTCTGTTCCTCAGTCATCACACAGCCCTCAGTCATCACACAGTCCTCTGTTCCTCAGTCATCACACAGCCCTCTGTTCCTCAGTCATCACACAGCCCTCTGTTCCTCTGTCATCACACAGCCCTCTGTTCCTCTGTCATCACACAGCCCTCTGTTCCTCAGTCATCACACAGCCTTTTGTTCCTCAGTCATCACACAGTCCTCTGTTCCTCAGTCATCACACAGTCCTCTGTTCCTCAGTCATCACACAGTCCTCTGTTCCTCAGTCATCACACAGTCCTCTGTCATCACACAGCCCTCTGTTCCTCAGTCATCACACAGTCCTCTGTTCCTCAGTCATCACACAGCCCTCTGTTCCTCAGTCACCACACAGCCCTCTGTTCCTCTGTCATCACACATCCCTCTGTTCCTCAGTCATCACACAGCCCTCTGTTCCTCAGTCATCACACAGTCCTCTGTTCCTCAGTCATCACACAGTCCTCTGTTCCTCAGTCATCACACAGCCCTCTGTTCCTCAGTCACCACACAGTCCTCTGTTCCTCAGTCATCACACAGCCCTCTGTTCCTCAGTCATCACACAGCCCTCTGTTCCTCAGTCATCACACAGTCCTCTGTTCCTCAGTCATCACACAGCCCTCAGTCATCACACAGTCCTCTGTTCGTCAGTCATCACACAGCCCTCAGTCATCACACAGTCCTCTGTTCCTCAGTCATCACACAGCCCTCTGTTCCTCAGTCATCACACAGCCCTCTGTTCCTCTGTCATCACACAGCCCTCTGTTCCTCTGTCATCACACAGCCCTCTGTTCCTCAGTCATCACACAGCCTTTTGTTCCTCAGTCATCACACAGTCCTCTGTTCCTCAGTCATCACACAGTCCTCTGTTCCTCAGTCATCACACAGTCCTCTGTTCCTCAGTCATCACACAGTCCTCTGTCATCACACAGCCCTCTGTTCCTCAGTCATCACACAGTCCTCTGTTCCTCAGTCATCACACAGTCCTCTGTTCCTCAGTCATCACACAGCCCTCTGTTCCTCAGTCATCACACAGTCCTCTGTTCCTCAGTCATCACACAGTCCTCTGTTCCTCAGTCATCACACAGCCCTCTGTTCCTCAGTCATCACACAGCCCTCTGTTCCTCAGTCATCACACAGTCCTCTGTTCCTCAGTCATCACACAGTCCTCTGTTCCTCGGTCATCACACAGTCCTCTGTTCCTCAGTCATCACACAGTCCTCTGTTCCTCAGTCATCACACAGCCCTCAGTCATCACACAGTCCTCTGTTCCTCAGTCATCACACAGCCCTCAGTCATCACACAGTCCTCTGTTCCTCAGTCATCACACAGTCCTCTGTACCTCAGTCATCACACAGCCCTCTGTTCCTCTGTCATCACACAGCCCTCTGTTCCTCAGTCATCACACAGCCTTTTGTTCCTCAGTCATCACACAGTCCTCTGTTCCTCAGTCATCACACAGTCCTCTGTTCCTCAGTCATCACACAGTCCTCTGTTCCTCAGTCATCACACAGTCCTCTGTTCCTCAGTCATCACACAGTCCTCTGTTCCTCAGTCATCACACAGTCCTCTGTCATCACACAGTCCTCTGTTCCTCTGTCATCACACAGTCCTCTGTTCCTCTGTCATCACACAGTCCTCTGTCATCACACAGCCCTCTGTTCCTCAGTCATCACACAGTCCTCTGTTCCTCAGTCATCACACATCCCTCTGTTCCTCAATCATCACACAGTCCTCTGTTCCTCAGTCATCACACAGTCCTCTGTTCCTCAGTCATCACACAGTCCTCTGTTCCTCAGTCATCACACAGTCCTCTGTTCCTCAGTCATCACACAGTCCTCTGTTCCTCTGTCATCACACAGTCCTCTGTTCCTCAGTCATCACACATCCCTCTGTTCCTCAGTCATCACACAGTCCTCTGTTATCACACAGCCCTCTGTTCCTCAGTCATCACACAGCCCTCTGTTCCTCTGTCATCACACAGTCCTCTGTTCCTCTGTCATCACACAGTCCTCTGTTCCTCTGTCATCACACAGTCCTCTGTTCCTCAGTCATCACACAGCCCTCTGTTCCTCAGTCATCACACAGTCCTCTGTTCCTCAGTCATCACACAGCCCTCTGTTCCTCAGTCATCACACAGTCCTCTGTTCCTCAGTCATCACACAGCCCTCTGTTCCTCAGTCATCACACAGCCCTCTGTTCCTCTGTCATCACACAGCCCTCTGTTCCTCAGTCATCACACAGCCCTCTGTTCCTCAGTCATCACACAGTCCTCTGTTCCTCAGTCATCACACAGTCCTCTGTTCCTCAGTCATCACACAGCCCTCTGTTCCTCTGTCATCACACAGCCCTCTGTTCCTCAGTCATCACACAGTCCTCTGTTTCTCTGTCATCACACAGTCCTCTGTTCCTCTGTCATCACACAGTCCTCTGTTTCTCAGTCATCACACAGCCCTCTGTTCCTCTGTCACCACACAGTCCTCTGTTCCTCAGTCATCACACAGCCCTCTGTTCCACAGTCATCACACAGTCCTCTGTTCCTCTGTCATCACACAGCCCTCTGTTCCTCAGTCATCACACAGCCCTCTGTTCCTCAGTCATCACACAGTCCTCTGTTCCTCAGTCATCACACAGCCCTCTGTTCCTCAGTCATCACACAGCACTCAGTCATCACACAGTCCTCTGTTCCTCAGTCATCACACAGCCCTCTGTTCCTCAGTCATCACAAAGTCCTCTGTTCCTCAGTCATCACACAGTCCTCTGTTCCTCAGTCATCACACAGTCCTCTGTTCCTCAGTCATCACACAGTCCTCTGTTCCTCAGTCATCACACAGCACTCAGTCATCACACAGTCCTCTGTTCCTCAGTCATCACACAGCCCTCTGTTCCTCAGTCATCACACAGTCCTCTGTTCCTCAGTCATCACACAGTCCTCTGTTCCTCAGTCATCACACAGTCCTCTGTTCCTCAGTCATCACACAGTCCTCTGTTCCTCAGTCATCACACAGCACTCAGTCATCACACAGCCCTCTGTTCCTCAGTTCATCACACAGTCCTCTGTTCCTCAGTCATCACACAGTCCTCTGTTCCTCAGTCATCACACAGCCCTCTGTTCCTCAGTCATCACACAGTCCTCTGTTCCTCAGTCATCACACAGCCCTCTGTTCCTCAGTCATCACACAGCACTCAGTCATCACACAGTCCTCTGTTCCTCAGTCATCACACAGCCCTCTGTTCCTCAGTCATCACACAGCCCTCTGTTCCTCAGTCATCACACAGCACTCAGTCATCACACAGTCCTCTGTTCCTCAGTCATCACACAGTCCTCTGTTCCTCAGTCATCACACAGCACTCAGTCATCACACAGTCCTCTGTCATCACACAGTCCTCTGTTCCTCAGTCATCACACAGCCCTCTGTTCCTCAGTCATCACACAGTCCTCTGTTCCTCTGTCATCACACAGCCCTCTGTTCCTCAGTCATCACACAGTCCTCTGTTCCTCAGTCATCACACAGCCCTCTGTTCCTCAGTCATCACACAGCACTCAGTCATCACACAGTCCTCTGTTCCTCAGTCATCACACAGCCCTCTGTTCCTCAGTCATCACAAAGTCCTCTGTTCCTCAGTCATCACACAGTCCTCTGTTCCTCAGTCATCACACAGTCCTCTGTTCCTCAGTCATCACACAGTCCTCTGTTCCTCAGTCATCACACAGCACTCAGTCATCACACAGTCCTCTGTTCCTCAGTCATCACACAGCCCTCTGTTCCTCAGTCATCACACAGTCCTCTGTTCCTCAGTCATCACACAGTCCTCTGTTTCTCAGTCATCACACAGTCCTCTGTTCCTCAGTCATCACACAGTCCTCTGTTCCTCAGTCATCACACAGCACTCAGTCATCACACAGCCCTCTGTTCCTCAGTCATCACACAGTCCTCTGTTCCTCAGTCATCACACAGTCCTCTGTTCCTCAGTCATCACACAGCCCTCTGTTCCTCAGTCATCACACAGTCCTCTGTTCCTCAGTCATCACACAGCCCTCTGTTCCTCAGTCATCACACAGCACTCAGTCATCACACAGTCCTCTGTTCCTCAGTCATCACACAGCCCTCTGTTCCTCAGTCATCACACAGCCCTCTGTTCCTCAGTCATCACACAGCACTCAGTCATCACACAGTCCTCTGTTCCTCAGTCATCACACAGTCCTCTGTTCCTCAGTCATCACACAGCACTCAGTCATCACACAGTCCTCTGTCATCACACAGTCCTCTGTTCCTCAGTCATCACACAGCCCTCTGTTCCTCAGTCATCACACAGCCCTCTGTTCCTCAGTCATCACATAGCCCTCTGTTCCTCTGTCATCACACAGTCCTCTGTTCCTCAGTCATCACACAGTCCTCTGTTCCTCAGTCATCACACAGTCCTCTGTTCCTCAGTCATCACACAGCCCTCTGTTCCTCTGTCATCACACAGTCCTCTGTTCCTCTGTCATCACACAGTCCTCTATGTTCCTCTGTCTGCTGTTCTGTTCAGGACCAGTTTTACATGGGGATTTTCTCCACCCCAAAACTATCTTCATGTATTTGTTTCATTAGTCTGCTGTTCTTACGGTACCAAAATTGTTTTACCACAGCTCCAGATTTGGGGTGGAGATTTCCTTTAATGACTCGCTGTAATCCAATGGAGATCAGTCCTGCTCACTGTAAAACACAGGCTAGTTGGAGATCAGTCCTGCTCACTGTAAAACACAGGCTAGTTGGAGATCAGTCCTGCTCACTGTAAAACACAGGCTAGTTGGAGATCAGTCCTGCTCACTGTAAAACACAGGCTAGTTGGAGATCAGTCCTGCTCACTGTAAAACACAGGCTAGTTGGAGATCAGTCCTGCTCACTGTAAAACACAGGCTAGTTGGAGATGAGTCCTGTTCACTGTAAAACACAGGCTAGTTGGAGATCAGTCCTGCTCACTGTAAAACACAGGCTAGTTGGAGATCAGTCCTGCTCACTGTAAAACACAGGCTAGTTAGAGATCAGTCCTGTTAACTGTAAAACACAGGCTAGTTGGAGATCAGTCCTGCTCACTGTAAAACACAGGCTAGTTGGAGATCAGTCCTGCTCACTGTAAAACACAGGCTAGTTGGAGATCAGTCCTGCTCACTGTAAAACACAGGCTAGTTAGAGATCAGTCCTGTTAACTGTAAAACACAGGCTAGTTGGAGATCAGTCCTGCTCACTGTAAAACACAGGCTAGTTGGAGATCAGTCCTGCTCACTGTAAAACACAGGCTAGTTGGAGATCAGTGCCTGTTCACTGTAAAACACAGGCTAGTTGGAGATCAGTCCTGCTCACTGTAAAACACAGGCTAGTTGGAGATCAGTCCTGTTCACTGTAAAACACAGGCTAGTTGGAGATCAGTCCTGCTCACTGTAAAACACAGGCTAGTTGGAGATCAGTCCTGCTCACTGTAAAACACAGGCTAGTTGGAGATCAGTCCTGCTCACTGTAAAACACAGGCTAGTTGGAGATCAGTCCTGATCACTGTAAAACACAGGCTAGTTGGAGATCAGTCCTGCTCACTGTAAAACACAGGCTAGTTGGAGATCAGTCCTGCTCACTGTAAAACACAGGCTAGTTGGAGATCAGTCCTGTTCACTGTAAAACACAGGCTAGTTGGAGATCAGTCCTGCTCACTGTAAAACACAGGCTAGTTGGAGATCAGTCCTGCTCACTGTAAAACACAAGCTAGTTGGAGATCAGTCCTGCTCACTGTAAAACACAGGCTAGTTAGAGATCAGTCCTGCTCACTGTAAAACACAGGCTAGTTGGAGATCAGTCCTGCTCACTGTAAAACACAGACTAGTTGGAGATCAGTCCTGCTCACTGTAAAACACAGGCTAGTTGGAGATCAGTCCTGCTCACTGTAAAACACAGGCTAGTTGGAGATCAGTCCTGCTCACTGTAAAACACAGGCTAGTTGGAGATCAGTCCTGCTCACTGTAAAACACAGGCTAGTTAGAGATCAGTCCTGCTCACTGTAAAACACAGGCTAGTTGGAGATCAGTCCTGCTCACTGTAAAACACAGGCTAGTTGGAGATCAGCCCTGCTCACTGTAAAACACAGGCTAGTTGGAGATCAGTCCTGCTCACTGTAAAACACAGGCTAGTTGGAGATCAGTCCTGCTCACTGTAAAACACAGGCTAGTTGGAGACCAGTCCTGCTCACTGTAAAACACAAGCTAGTTGGAGATCAGTCCTGCTCACTGTAAAACACAGGCTAGTTGGAGATCAGTCCTGCTCACTGTAAAACACAGACTAGTTGGAGATCAGTCCTGCTCACTGTAAAACACAGGCTAGTTGGAGATGAGTCCTGTTCACTGTAAAACACAGGCTAGTTGGAGATCAGTCCTGCTCACTGTAAAACACAGGCTAGTTGGAGATCAGTCCTGCTCACTGTAAAACACAGGCTAGTTGGAGATCAGTCCTGTTCACTGTAAAACACAGGCTAGTTGGAGATCAGTCCTGCTCACTGTAAAACACAGGCTAGTTGGAGATCAGTCCTGCTCACTGTAAAACACAGGCTAGTTGGAGATCAGTCCTGATCACTGTAAAACACAGGCTAGTTGGAGATCAGTCCTGCTCACTGTAAAACACAGGCTAGTTGGAGATCAGTCCTGCTCACTGTAAAACACAGGCTAGTTGGAGATCAGTCCTGTTCACTGTAAAACACAGGCTAGTTGGAGATCAGTCCTGCTCACTGTAAAACACAGGCTAGTTGGAGATCAGTCCTGCTCACTGTAAAACACAGGCTAGTTGGAGATCAGTCCTGTTCACTGTAAAACACAGGCTAGTTGGAGATCAGTCCTGCTCACTGTAAAACACAGGCTAGTTGGAGATCAGTCCTGCTCACTGTAAAACACAAGCTAGTTGGAGATCAGTCCTGCTCACTGTAAAACACAGGCTAGTTAGAGATCAGTCCTGCTCACTGTAAAACACAGGCTAGTTGGAGATCAGTCCTGCTCACTGTAAAACAGAGACTAGTTGGAGATCAGTCCTGCTCACTGTAAAACACAGGCTAGTTAGAGATCAGTCCTGCTCACTGTAAAACACAGACTAGTTAGAGATCAGTCCTGCTCACTGTAAAACACAGGCTAGTTGGAGATCAGTCCTGCTCACTGTAAAACACAGGCTAGTTGGAGATCAGTCCTGCTCACTGTAAAACACAGGCTAGTTGGAGACCAGTCCTGCTCACTGTAAAACACAAGCTAGTTGGAGATCAGTCCTGCTCACTGTAAAACACAGGCTAGTTAGAGATCAGTCCTGCTCACTGTAAAACACAGGCTAGTTGGAGATCAGTCCTGCTCACTGTAAAACACAGACTAGTTGGAGATCAGTCCTGCTCACTGTAAAACACAGACTAGTTAGAGATCAGTCCTGCTCACTGTAAAACACAGGCTAGTTGGAGATCAGTCCTGCTCACTGTAAAACACAGGCTAGTTGGAGACCAGTCCTGCTCACTGTAAAACACAGGCTAGTTGGAGATCAGTCCTGCTCACTGTAAAACACAGGCTAGTTGGAGACCAGTCCTGCTCACTGTAAAACACAGGCTAGTTGGAGATCAGTCCTGCTCACTGTAAAACACAGGCTAGTTGGGGATCAGTCCTGCTCACTGTAAAACACAGGCTAGTTGGGGATCAGTCCTGCTCACTGTAAAACACAGGCTAGTAGGAGATCAGTCCTGGTCACTGTAAAACACAGGCTAGTTGGAGATCAGTCCTGCTCACTGTAAAACACAGGCTAGTTGGAGATCAGTCCTGCTCACTGTAAAACACAGGCTAGTTGGAGATCAGTCCTGCTCACTGTAAAACACAGGCTAGTTAGGGATCAGTCCTGCTCACTGTAAAACACAGGCTAGATGGAGATCAGTCCTGCTCACTGTAAAACACAGGCTAGTTGGAGATCAGTCCTGCTCACTGTAAAACACAGGCTAGTTGGAGATCAGTCCTGCTCACTGTAAAACACAGGCTAGTTGGAGATCAGTCCTGCTCACTGTAAAACACAGGCTAGTTGGAGACCAGTCCTGCTCACTGTAAAACACAAGCTAGTTGGAGATCAGTCCTGCTCACTGTAAAACACAGGCTAGTTAGAGATCAGTCCTGCTCACTGTAAAACACAGGCTAGTTGGAGATCAGTCCTGCTCACTGTAAAACACAGGCTAGTTGGAGATCAGTCCTGCTCACTGTAAAACACAGGCTAGTTGGAGATGAGTCCTGTTCACTGTAAAACACAGGCTAGTTGGAGATCAGTCCTGCTCACTGTAAAACACAGGCTAGTTGGAGATCAGTCCTGCTCACTGTAAAACACAGGCTAGTTGGAGATCAGTCCTGTTCACTGTAAAACACAGGCTAGTTGGAGATCAGTCCTGCTCACTGTAAAACACAGGCTAGTTGGAGATCAGTCCTGCTCACTGTAAAACACAGGCTAGTTGGAGATCAGTCCTGGTCACTGTAAAACACAGGCTAGTTGGAGATCAGTCCTGCTCACTGTAAAACACAGGCTAGTTGGAGATCAGTCCTGCTCACTGTAAAACACAGGCTAGTTGGAGATCAGTCCTGTTCACTGTAAAACACAGGCTAGTTGGAGATCAGTCCTGCTCACTGTAAAACACAGGCTAGTTGGAGATCAGTCCTGCTCACTGTAAAACACAGGCTAGTTGGAGATCAGTCCTGCTCACTGTAAAACACAGGCTAGTTGGAGATCAGTCCTGCTCACTGTAAAACACAGACTAGTTGGAGATCAGTCCTGCTCACTGTAAAACACAGGCTAGTTAGAGATCAGTCCTGCTCACTGTAAAACACAGGCTAGTTGGAGATCAGTCCTGTTCACTGTAAAACACAGGCTAGTTGGAGATCAGTCCTGTTAACTGTAAAACACAGGCTAGTTGGAGATCAGTCCTGCTCACTGTAAAACACAGGCTAGTTGGAGATCAGTCCTGCTCACTGTAAAACACAGGCTAGTTGGAGATCAGTCCTGCTCACTGTAAAACACAGGCTAGTTGGAGATCAGTCCTGTTCACTGTAAAACACAGGCTAGTTGGAGATCAGTCCTGCTCACTGTAAAACACAGGCTAGTTGGAGATCAGTCCTGCTCACTGTAAAACACAGGCTAGTTGGAGATCAGTCCTGCTCACTGTAAAACACAGGCTAGTTGGAGATCAGTCCTGCTCACTGTAAAACACAGGCTAGTTGGAGATCAGTCCTGCTCACTGTAAAACACAGGCTAGTTGGAGATCAGTCCTGCTCACTGTAAAACACAGGCTAGTTGGAGATCAGTCCTGCTCACTGTAAAACACAGGCTAGTTGGAGATCAGTCCTGCTCACTGTAAAACACAGGCTAGTTGGAGATCAGCCCTGCTCACTGTAAAACACAGGCTAGTTGGAGATCAGTCCTGTTCACTGTAAAACACAGGCTAGTTGGACGGCTACTTGAAGAGTCTCTACGAGGTTACGTTTGAAAATGGCACCATATATATAGATAACTACTTTTGACAAGGGCCCATCGGACTCCCAGAACATGTTTCCTGTTAGGTCCAACTGTTGAATATCACTCAGGCTAGTTGGTAGCGACCTGGAAGGTTTGTTTACGTGTGTGTGAGAGTTTATGAGTGTGTGTGTGTGTGTGTGTGTGTGTGTGTGTGATGTGTGTGTGTGTGTGTGTGTGTGTGTGTGTGTGTGTGTGTGTGTGTGTGTGTGTGTGTGTGTGTGTGTGTGTGTGTGTGTGTGTGTGTGTGTGTGTGTGTGTGTGTGTGTATAACGGGTTCACACCGGGGTTATAGAAGAATTTACAACTGTCCTTCTCTTCTCTCGTCTTATCATAATATTAATATAACACATTAAACGGTTACAACCATTAAAACCTATTTTAAAACAAACCAAAGTTTCCTAAACGTCCCATGGAGAGTAGACACTAGACAGGAGCTGTTAACCCTGATAGTAACCCTGTCTCAGTAATGATAGTAACCCTGTCTCAGTAACCCTGTCTCAGTAATGATGTTAACCCTGTCTCAGTAATGATATTAACCCTGTCTCAGTAATGATATTAACCCTGTCTCAGTAATGATGTTAACCCTGTCTCAGTAATGATATTAACCCTGTCTCAGTAATGATGTTAACCCTGTCTCAGTAATGATATTAACCCTGTCTCAGTAATGATAGTAACCCTGTCTCAGTAATGATAGTAACCCTGTCTCAGTAATGATATTAACCCTGTCTCAGTAATGATATTAACCCTGTCTCAGTAATGATGTTAACCCTGTCTCAGTAACCCTGTCTCAGTAACCCTGTCTCAGTAACCCTGTAATGATAGTAACCCTGTCTCAGTAATGATATTAACCCTGTCTCAGTAATGATATTAACCCTGTCTCAGTAATGATATTAACCCTGTCTCAGTAATGATAGTAACCCTGTCTCAGTAATGATATTAACCCTGTCTCAGTAATGATATTAACCCTGTCTCAGTAATGATGTTAACCCTGTCTCAGTAATGATAGTAACCCTGTCTCAGTAATGATGTTAACCCTGTCTCAGTAATGATATTAACCCTGTCTCAGTAATGATATTAACCCTGTCTCAGTAATGATATTAACCCTGTCTCAGTAATGATGTTAACCCTGTCTCAGTAATGATATTAACCCTGTCTCAGTAATGATAGTAACCCTGTCTCAGTAATGATAGTAACCCTGTCTCAGTAATGATATTAACCCTGTCTCAGTAATGATATTAACCCTGTCTCAGTAATGATAGTAACCCTGTCTCAGTAATGATATTAACCCTGTCTCAGTAACCCTGTCTCAGTAATGATGTTAACCCTGTCTCAGTAATGATATTAACCCTGTCTCAGTAATGATAGTAACCCTGTCTCAGTAATGATATTAACCCTGTCAGTAACCCTGTCTCAGTAATGATAGCAACCCTGTCTCAGTAATGATATTAACCCTGTCTCAG
>NC_092091.1:89992816-90012816 GCF_045679555.1 Salvelinus alpinus | reverse complement strand
CACACACACACTAACACACACACACACACACACTCTGAATCCAGCACACACACACACTAACACACACACACACACACTCTGAATCCAGCACACACACACACACACTAACACACACACACACACACACACACACACACACACACACACTGTAATACAGACTCTCTCCTAGACAGTTTGCTCTGTCTAACCCTCCTAAACAGTTTGCTCTGTCTAACCCTCCTAGACAGTTTGCTCTGTCTAACCCTCCTAGACAGTTTGCTCTGTCTAACCCTCCTAGACAGTTTGCTCTGTCTAACCCTCCTAGACAGTTTGCTCTGTCTAACCCTCCTAGACAGTTTGCTCTGTCTAACCCTCCTAGACAGTTTGCTCTGTCTAACCCTCCTAGACAGTTTGCTCTGTCTAACCCTGGCTCAATCACACACAGACACACACACAGAATCAAAGTTCCCGAACAACTCTCACTTTCTACTCCCTTCCTTCTCACACACATTCTCTCAAACACACCCACAAGAGGACTCCCTCCCTCCCTCCCTCCCTCCCTCCCTCCCCATGGAGACACACCCCCATCAGGAACCAGTTATCCACGGGGTCGGGACAAAGATTTACCCACCAATCAAATTACAGCATCGCCTTTACCTTTCTCATCTTCTCTCCTCCTCTCTTCTCTCCTCTCCTCCTCTCTCATCTCTCCTCTCCTCTCTCCTCCTCTCTCTCTCCTCTCTCTCTGCCCCACTTTCTGCATAATACCTCTGTTTCTGGCTAAGACTGCTGATTCAGAAATGTGTGTGTGTGTGCACACTCCTATGTATTACCCAAATCACAAGACCTGATTCAGACCTGATTCAGACCTTACACACAGAGACACACAGAGACACACAGACACACACAGACACACACAGAGACACACAGAGAGACACACACAGACACACACAGACACACACAGAGACACACAGAGAGACACACACAGACACACACAGACACACACAGAGACACACAGACACACACAGAGACACACAGAGACACACAGAGACGTACAGAGAGACACACACAGACACACACAGACACACACAGACACACACAGAGACACACAGAGAGACACACACAGACACACACAGACACACACAGAGACACACAGAGAGACACACACAGACACACACAGACACACACAGACACACACAGACACACACAGAGACACACAGAGACGTACAACCTCCAGCCTTCCCTGAAAAGACACACGTGAGTCAGACTAACTCAATTTTCATCCAGAATCAAAACAGGTCCTTGTGATAACATTATAAAAAGGTTGACATTCTCTCGCCTTCTATTCTGACTCTGTCCAATAGATGGAGTCTCCTCCACTCTGTCCAATAGACGGAGTCTCCTCCACTCTGTCCAATAGACGGAGTCTCCTCCACTCTGTCCAATAGACGGAGTCTCCTCCACTCTGTCCAATAGACGGAGTCTCCTCCACTCTGTCCAATAGACGGAGTCTCCTCCACTCTGTACAATAGACGGAGCCTCCTCCACTCTGTCCAATAGACGGAGCCTCCTCCACTCTGTTCAATAGACGGAGCCTCCCTCATTTCACCCCCCCCCCCTTTCTCTCTCCCTCCCTCCTTTCATCCCTCCTCTCTCTCTCCCTCTACCTCCCTCCTTTCACCCCCCCCTCTCTCTCTCCCTCCCTCCTTTCATCCCCCCTCTCTCTCTCTCCCTCCCTCCTTTCATCCCTCCACCTCCCTCCTTCCCTCCTTTCACCCCCCCCTCTCTCTCTCCCTCCCTCCTTCCCTCCTTTTATCCCCCCTCTCTCTCCCTCTACCTCCCTCCTTCCATCCCCCCTCTCTCTCCCTCTACATCCCTCCTTTCATCCCCCCTCTCTCTCTCTCTCCCTCCCTCCTTCCAACCCCCCCTCTCTCTCTGTCTACACCTCCTTCCACCCCCCCCCCCCCTCTCTAATTCCAGTGCCTTAGGCCCAGCTGGGGTCCCAGACACTGTATAATACGACAGACCAAATATCTGTGTGTGCCAACTCAGTGAAACATGAAAGATGTTTTCCTCCTTAAAGGAATATCTGATGACTGAGCACACACACACACACACACACACACACACACACACACACACACACACACACACACACACACACACACACACACACACACACACACACACACACACATTTTCATCATGACATTGTTGGGTTTAGTCCATGTCTTCTGATGACTTCAACATGATAACCAGAGAGAATATGACAGAGAGAGAGAGAGAGGTGGAGAAGGAGAGAGAGAGGGAGGGGGAGAAGGAGAGAGAGAGAGGGAGGGGGGGAGAAGGAGAGAAAGAGGGAGGGGAGAAGGAGAGATAGAGGGAGAGGAGAAGGAGAGAGAGAGAGGGGGAGAAGGAGACAGAGAGGGAGGGGGAGAAGGAGAGAGAGAGGGAGAGGAGAAGGAGAGAGAGAGGGGGGGGGAGAAGGAGACAGAGAGGGGGGAGAAGGAGAGAGAGAGAGAGAGCGAGAGAGAGAGAGAGAGAGAGAGAGAGAGAGAGAGAGAGAGAGAGAGGAAGAGATAGAGGGGGAGAAGGAGAGAGAGGGGGAGGGGGAGAAGGAGAGAGAGAGGGAGGGGAAGAAGGAGAGATAGAGGGAGGGGAGAAGGAGAGAGAGAGCAGGTGAGAAGGAGAGAGAGAGGGAGAGGAGAAGGAGAGAGAGAGAGTGAGAGAGAGAGGAAGAGATAGAGAGGGAGAATGAGTGAGAGAGAGAGAGAGGGAGGGAGGGGGAGAAGGAGAGAGAGGGAGGGGAGAAGGAGAGAAAGAGGGATGGGGAGAAGGAGAGAGAGAGAGGGAGGGGGGAGAGAGAGAGAGGGGGAGAAGGAGACAGAGAGGGAGGGTGAGAAGGAGAGAGAGGGAGAAGAGAAGGAGACAGAGAGAGAGGGGGGGAGAAGGAGACAGAGAGGGGGGAGAAGGAGAGAGAGAGGGAGGGGGAGAAGGAGAGAAAGAGGGAGAGGAGAAGGAGAGAGAGAGAGGGGGAGAAGGATAGAGAGATAGAGAGGGAGGGGGAGAAGGAGAGAGAGAGGGAGAGGAGAAGGAGAGAGAGAGAGAGAGAGAGAGAGAGAGAGAGAGAGAGAGAGAGAGAGAGAGAGAGAGAGAGAGGAAGAGATAGAGGGGGAGAAGGAGAGAGAGAGGGAGGGGGAGAAGGAGAGAGAGTGGGGGAAGGAGAGAGAGGGAGGGGAAGAAGGAGAGATAGAGGGAGGGGAGAAGGAGAGAGAGAGGGAGGGGGAGAAGGAGAGAGAGAGGGAGGGGGAGAAGGAGAGAGAGAGGGAGGGGAGAAGGAGAGAGAGAGGGAGGGGAGAAGGAGAGAGAGAGGGAGGGGAGAGGAGAGAGAGAGGGGAGAGAGAGAGAGGGAGGGGGAGAAGGAGAGAGAGAGGGAGGGGAGAAGGAGAGAGAGAGGGAGGGGAGAAGGAGAGAGAGAGGGAGGGGGAGAAGGAGAGAGAGAGGGAGGGGAGAAGGAGAGATAGAGATAAAAAGATACAGAGTTCCAGGACAGCATCACAATTAGAAACAAACAAATCATTAGAAATCAAAAAGATAATTATTTGACACACTGGACAGAATCAACCAACAAAACAGAGCAAACTAGAATGTTGTTTGGCCCTAAACAGAGAGTACACGGTGGCAGAATACCTGACCACTGTGACTGACCCAAACTTAAGGAAAGCTTTGTCTATGTACAGACTCAGTGAGCATAGCCTTGCTATTGAGAAAGGTCGCCGTAGGCAGACCTGGCTCTCAAGAGAAGACAGGCTATGTGCACACTGCCCACAAAATGAGGTGGAAACTGAGCTGCACTTCCTAACCTCCTGCCCAATGTATGACCATATTAGAGACACATATTTCCCTCAGATTACACAGATACACAAACAACACTGGAAATAACATCAATACTTATCGGTTCATTTATCATCCGCTATTCATACTACAACTATTTGCAGATTGCTAAAACACTATAGCAGATACAATTACACTTGAAATGTCTATCGTTTTTAAAATGTTTTGGAGTGTAACGTTTTACTGTTCATGTCTAATAGTTGTTTGTTGATGTTGTTTCTTCTCCGTTTTGTCTATTGTTTATTTCACTTGCTTTGGCAACGTAAACATATGTTTCCCATGCCACTAAAGCCCCTTTGAATTGAAAGGGAGCGAGAGAGGGAGAGAGAGACAGAGAGGGAGAGGGAGAGAGAGAGAGACAGAGAGGGAGAGGGAGAGGGAGAGAGAGAGAGAGACAGAGAGGGAGAGAGAGGGAGAGAGAGAGAGAGAGAGAGAGAGAGAGAGAGAGAGAGAGAGAGAGAGAGAGAGAGAGAGAGAGAGGGAGAGAGAGAGGGAGAGAGATAGAGAGAGAGAGAGAGAGAGAGAGAGAGAGAGAGATAAATAAGAGAGAGAGACGAGAGAGAGAGAGGGAGAAGGAGAGGGAGAGAGAGAGAGAGAGAGAGAGAAGGAGAGGGAGAGAGAGAGAAAGAGACAGAGAGAGAGATAGAAAGAGAGAGAATAAAAGCTGAAATTGAACAGATAAAGCACAGACCAAACATCAGTTTAATGGCTGTTATAAAACAGAGACACACACACACACACACACACACACACACACACACACACACACACACACACACACACACACACACACACACACACACACACACACACACACACACACACACACACACACACACACACACACACACACACACACACACACACACACACACACACACACACACACACACACACACACACACACACACACATAAGCTGAAACATAACGCAATACTGCCATCTGGTGTCTAAACTAAGTCAACATTTAAATAAATGAAGAAAAATATATGTACTTAGCAGTTTGATCAATTAGCCTGTACAATGATCTATAATGGGACTGGGCGCTAACCAGTTAGCCGATTAGCCTGTGCAATGATTTATAATGGGACTGGGCGCTAACCAGTTAGCCGATTAGCCTGTGCAATGATTTATAATGGGACTGGGCGCTAACCAGTTAGCCGATTAGCCTGTGCAATGATCTATAATGGGACTGGGCGCTAACCAGTTAGCCGATTAGCCTGTGCAATGATCTATAATGGGACTGGGCGCTAACCAGTTAGCCGATTAGCCTGTGCAATGATTTATAATGGGTCTGGGCGCTAACCAGTTAGCCGATTAACCTGATTAGCCTGTCCATTGATCTACAATGGGGGTTGGTGTTCACCAGTTAGCCGATTAGCCAAATTGGCCTACCCATTGATCTGGGCGCTAACGGCCTTATGCTAGCAACTCTCAACAGCTCTGTACAGGGAGACTCACAGACCAACACAGCTCTGTAGGGCGGACCCTTCTGTAGGGCGGACCCTCTGTAGGGCGGACCCTCTCTACAGGGCGGACCCTCTGTAGGGCGGACCCTCTCTACAGGGCGGACCCTTCTGTAGGGCGGACCCTTCTGTAGGGCGGACCCTCTCTACAGGGAGGACCCTTCTGTAGGGCGGACCCTTCTGTAGGGCGGACCCTCTGTAGGGCGGACCCTCTGTAGGGCGGACCCTCTGTAGGGCGGACCCTTCTGTAGGGCGGACCCTCTGTAGGGCGGACCCTTCTGTAGGGCGGACCCTCTGTAGGGCGGACCCTCTGTAGGGCGGACCCTCTGTAGGGCGGACCCTTCTGTAGGGCGGACCCTTCTGTAGGGCGGACCCTCTGTAGGGCGGACCCTCTGTAGGGCGGACCCTTCTGTAGGGCGGACCCTCTGTAGGGCGGACCCTCTGTAGGGCGGACCCTCTCTACAGGGCGGACCCTTCTGTAGGGCGGACCCTTCTGTAGGGCGGACCCTCTGTAGGGCGGACCCTTCTGTAGGGCGGACCCTCTGTAGGGCGGACCCTCTGTAGGGCGGACCCTCTCTACAGGGCGGACCCTCTGTAGGGCGGACCCTCTGTAGGGCGGACCCTTCTGTAGGGCGGACCCTCTGTAGGGCGGACCCTTCTGTAGGGCGGACCCTCTGTAGGGCGGACCCTTCTGTAGGGCGGACCCTCTGTAGGGCGGACCCTTCTGTAGGGCGGACCCTCTCTACAGGGCGGACCCTCTGTAGGGCGGACCCTTCTGTAGGGCGGACCCTCTGTAGGGCGGACCCTCTGTAGGGCGGACCCTCTGTAGGGCGGACCCTCTGTAGGGCGGACCCTCTGTAGGGCGGACCCTCTGTAGGGCGGACCCTCTGTAGGGCGGACCCTTCTGTAGGGCGGACCCTCTGTAGGGCGGACCCTCTGTAGGGCGGACCCTCTGTAGGGCGGACCCTTCTGTAGGGCGGACCCTTCTGTAGGGCGGACCCTCTGTAGGGCGGACCCTCTGTAGGGCGGACCCTCTGTAGGGCGGACCCTCTGTAGGGCGGACCCTCTGTAGGGCGGACCCTCTGTAGGGCGGACCCTCTCTACAGGGAGACTCACAGACCAACACAGACTAGACGTGTGTCACTCATTACATGTGTTTACATGTTTAAATTTAACCTTTATTTAACTAGACAAGTCAGTTAAGAACAAATTCTTATTTACAATGACGGCCTACAGGGGAACAGTGGGTTAACTGCCTTGTTCAGGGGAACGGTGGGTTAACTGCCTTGTTCAGGGGAACAGTGGGTTAACTGCCTTGTTCAGGGGAACGGTGGGTTAACTGCCTTGTTCATGGGGAACAGTGGGTTAACTGCCTTGTTCAGGGGAACGGTGGGTTAACTGCCTTGTTCATGGGGAACAGTGGGTTAACTGCCTTGTTCAGGGGAACAGTGGGTTAACTGCCTTGTTCAGGGGAACGGTGGGTTAACTGCCTTGTTCATGGGGAACAGTGGGTTAACTGCCTTGTTCAGGGGAACGGTGGGTTAACTGCCTTGTTCAGGGGAACGGTGGGTTAACTGCCTTGTTCAGGGGAACGGTGGGTTAACTGCCTTGTTCAGGGGAACGGTGGGTTAACTGCCTTGTTCAGGGGAACAGTGGGTTAACTGCCTTGTTCAGGGGAACGGTGGGTTAACTGCCTTGTTCAGGGGAACGGTGGGTTAACTGTCTTGTTCAGGGGAACGGTGGGTTAACTGCCTTGTTCAGGGGAACGGTGGGTTAACTGCCTTGTTCAGGGGAACGGTGGGTTAACTGCCTTGTTCAGGGGAACGGTGGGTTAACTGCCTTGTTCAGGGGAACGGTGGGTTAACTGCCTTGTTCATGGGGAACGGTGGGTTAACTGCCTTGTTCAGGGGAACGGTGGGTTAACTGCCTTGTTCATGGGGAACGGTGGGTTAACTGCCTTGTTCAGGGGAACAGTGGGTTAACTGCCTTGTTCAGGGGAACGGTGGGTTAACTGCCTTGTTCATGGGGAACGGTGGGTTAACTGCCTTGTTCAGGGGAACGGTGGGTTAACTGCCTTGTTCAGGGGAACGGTGGGTTAACTGCCTTGTTCAGGGGAACGGTGGGTTAACTGCCTTGTTCAGGGGAACGGTGGGTTAACTGCCTTGTTCAGGGGAACAGTGGGTTAACTGCCTTGTTCAGGGGAACGGTGGGTTAACTGCCTTGTTCAGGGGAACGGTGGGTTAACTGTCTTGTTCAGGGGAACGGTGGGTTAACTGCCTTGTTCAGGGGAACGGTGGGTTAACTGCCTTGTTCAGGGGAACGGTGGGTTAACTGCCTTGTTCAGGGGAACGGTGGGTTAACTGCCTTGTTCAGGGGAACAGTGGGTTAACTGCCTTGTTCAGGGGAACAGTGGGTTAACTGCCTTGTTCAGGGGAACGGTGGGTTAACTGCCTTGTTCAGGGGAACGGTGGGTTAACTGTCTTGTTCAGGGGAACGGTGGGTTAACTGCCTTGTTCAGGGGAACGGTGGGTTAACTGCCTTGTTCAGGGGAACGGTGGGTTAACTGCCTTGTTCAGGGGAACGGTGGGTTAACTGCCTTGTTCAGGGGAACGGTGGGTTAACTGCCTTGTTCAGGGGAACGGTGGGTTAACTGCCTTGTTCAGGGGAACGGTGGGTTAACTGCCTTGTTCAGGGGAACGGTGGGTTAACTGCCTTGTTCAGGGGAACGGTGGGTTAACTGCCTTGTTCAGGGGAACGGTGGGTTAACTGCCTTGTTCAGGGGAACGGTGGGTTAACTGTCTTGTTCAGGGGAACGGTGGGTTAACTGCCTTGTTCAGGGGAACGGTGGGTTAACTGCCTTGTTCAGGGGAACGGTGGGTTAACTGCCTTGTTCAGGGGAACGGTGGGTTAACTGCCTTGTTCAGGGGAACGGTGGGTTAACTGCCTTGTTCAGGGGAACGGTGGGTTAACTGCCTTGTTCAGGGGAACGGTGGGTTAACTGCCTTGTTCAGGGGAACGGTGGGTTAACTGTCTTGTTCAGGGGAACGGTGGGTTAACTGCCTTGTTCAGGGGAACGGTGGGTTAACTGCCTTGTTCAGGGGAACAGTGGGTTAACTGCCTTGTTCAGGGGAACGGTGGGTTAACTGCCTTGTTCAGGGGAACGGTGGGTTAACTGTCTTGTTCAGGGGAACGGTGGGTTAACTGCCTTGTTCAGGGGAACGGTGGGTTAACTGCCTTGTTCAGGGGAACGGTGGGTTAACTGCCTTGTTCAGGGGAACGGTGGGTTAACTGCCTTGTTCAGGGGAACAGTGGGTTAACTGCCTTGTTCAGGGGAACAGTGGGTTAACTGCCTTGTTCAGGGGAACGGTGGGTTAACTGCCTTGTTCAGGGGAACGGTGGGTTAACTGTCTTGTTCAGGGGAACGGTGGGTTAACTGCCTTGTTCAGGGGAACGGTGGGTTAACTGCCTTGTTCAGGGGAACGGTGGGTTAACTGCCTTGTTCAGGGGAACGGTGGGTTAACTGCCTTGTTCAGGGGAACGGTGGGTTAACTGCCTTGTTCAGGGGAACGGTGGGTTAACTGCCTTGTTCAGGGGAACGGTGGGTTAACTGCCTTGTTCAGGGGAACGGTGGGTTAACTGCCTTGTTCAGGGGAACGGTGGGTTAACTGCCTTGTTCAGGGGAACGGTGGGTTAACTGCCTTGTTCAGGGGAACGGTGGGTTAACTGCCTTGTTCAGGGGAACGGTGGGTTAACTGCCTTGTTCAGGGGAACGGTGGGTTAACTGCCTTGTTCAGGGGAACGGTGGGTTAACTGCCTTGTTCAGGGGAACGGTGGGTTAACTGCCTTGTTCAGGGGAACGGTGGGTTAACTGCCTTGTTCAGGGGAACGGTGGGTTAACTGCCTTGTTCAGGGGAACGGTGGGTTAACTGCCTTGTTCAGGGGAACGGTGGGTTAACTGCCTTGTTCAGGGGAACGGTGGGTTAACTGCCTTGTTCAGGGGAACGGTGGGTTAACTGTCTTGTTCAGGGGAACAGTGGGTTAACTGCCTTGTTCAGGGGAACGGTGGGTTAACTGCCTTGTTCAGGGGAACAGTGGGTTAACTGCCTTGCCTTGTTCAGTGGCAGAACGACAGATTTTTACCTTGTCAGAGAGTGAGAGAGAGAGAGAGAGAGAGAGAGAGAGAGAGAGAGAGAGAGAGAGAGAGAGAGAGAGAGAGAGACAGACAGACAGACAGACAGACAGACAGACAGACAGACAGACAGACAGACAGACAGACAGACAGACAGACAGACAGACAGACAGACAGACAGACACAGAGAGTGAGACTGAAGGGCAGTTGCTGAGTTTTTTTAAGACAAGCACAGATCAGAGATGGTATCTGCTACTGGTTTGGATAGAGAGAGTGTTGTGCTTGGAGTGTTTTAGGGTGAATCTAGAAACAGCAACTCTGATCATATCTATCTCATCATATGACCTTCCTCACTCTGCACAGACCCTCACTGATCACATGTCTCTCTCCCTGGGGTGTGTGTGTGTGTGTGTGTGTGTGTGTGTGTGTGTGTGTGTGTGTGTGTGTGTGTGTGTGTGTGTGTGTGTGTGTGTGTGTGTGTGTGAGCCTGAATGTTTGTGTGTGTGTGTTTGGTGTGTGTTTGGTGTGTGTGTGTGTGTGTGTGTGTGTGTGTGTGTGTGTGTGTGTGTGTGTGTGAGCCTGTATGTTTGTGTGTGTGTGTGTGTGTGTGTGTGTGTGTGTGTGTGTGTGTGTGTGTGTGTGTGTGTGTGTGTGTGTGTGTGTGTGTGTGTGTGTGTGTGTGTGTGTGTGTGTGTGTGTGTGTGTGTGTGTGTGTGTGGGACACCACTCTGGTCACATTTCTCACTGACACGTTGAGTGGAACAATGTGCTCTGCTGCTTTCCACCAGTGTGTCAAAGAGCCTGTCGTAAACATACAGGACTGTGTGTGTGTGGTGTGTATATGTGTGTGTGTGTATGTGTGTGTGTGTGTGTGTGTGTGTGTGTGTGTGTGTGTGTGTGTGTGTGTATATGTGTGTGTGTGTGTGTGTGTGTGTGTGTTCTCTAACAGAGAGAGAGAGAGAGAGACAGAGAGAGAGAGAGACAGCGAGAGAGATAAACAGAGAGAGAGAGAGAGAGGGAGAGACGCCTCAAGGCAGAGAGGAGGGGCCTCAAGGCAGAGAGGAGGGGCCTCAAGGCAGAGAGGAGGGGCCTCAAGGCAGAGAGGAGGGGCCTCAAGGCTGGATGTTAATGGAGAGGAGGGGCCTCAAGGCAGAGAGGAAGGTCCTCAAGGCTGGATGTTAATGGTCCAGCTGGCCACAGAGAGGAGGGGCCTCAAGGCTGGATGTTAATGGTCCAGCTGGCCACAAAGAGGAGGGTCCTCAAGGCTGGATGTAAATGGTCCAGCTGGCCACAGAGAGGAGGGGCCTCAAGGCTAGATGTTAATTGTCCAGCTGGCCACATAGAGGAGGAGCCTCAAGGCTGGATGTTAATGGTCCAGCTGGCCACATAGAGCAGGAGCCTCAAGGCTGGATGTTAATGGTCCAGCTGGCCACAGAGAGGAGGGGCCTCAAGGCTGGATGTTAATGGTCCAGCTGGCCACAGAGAGGAGGGGCCTCAAGGCTGGATGTTAATGGTCCAGCTGGCCACAGAGAGGAGGGTCCTCAAGGCTGGATGTTAATGGTCCAGCTGGCCACATAGAGGAGGGGCCTCAAGGCTGGATGTTAATGGTCCAGCTGGCCACAGAGAGGAGGGTCCTCAAGGCTGGATGTTAATGGTCTAGCTGGCCACAGAGAGGAGGGTCCTCAAGGCTGGATGTTAATGGTCCAGCTGGCCCCATAGAGGAGGAGCCTCAAGGCTGGACGTTAATGGTCTAGCTGGCCACATAGAAGAAGGTCCTCAAGGACAAGGATGTATGTTAATGGTCCAGCTGGCCCCATAGAGGAGGAGCCTCAAGGCTGGACGTTAATGGTCTAGCTACAGGGGTGGGCAGTTCCAGTCCTCGGAGGCCCGATTGGTGTCCCAGTTTTGCTCCAGCCCCAGCTAACACACCTGACTCCAATAATCACCTAATCAGGATCTTCAGTTAAGAATGACATTTGATTAATCAGCTGTGTTTATTAGGGATGGAGAAAACGTGTGACACCAATCAGACACCAATCAGGCCTTGTGACACCAATCAGACACCAATCAGGCCTTGTGACACCAATCATACACCAATCAGGCCTTGTGACACCAATCAGACACCAATCAGGCCTTGTGACACCAATCGGGCCTTGTGACACCAATCAGACACCAATCAGGCCTTGTGACACCAATCAGACACCAATCAGGCCTTGTGACACCAATCAGGCCTTGTGACACCAATCAGGCACCAATCAGGCCTTGTGACACCAATCAGACACCAATCAGGCCTTGTGACACCAATCAGACACCAATCAGGCCTTGTGACACCAATCAGGCCTTGTGACACCAATCAGGCACCAATCAGGCCTTGTGACACCAATCAGACACCAATCAGGCCTTGTGACACCAATCAGGCACCAATCAGGCCTTGTGACACCAATCAGACACCAATCAGGCCTTGTGACACCAATCAGACACCAATCAGGCCTTGTGACACCAATCAGACACCAATCAGGCCTTGTGACACCAATCAGACACCAATCAGGCCTTGTGACACCAATCAGACACCAATCAGGCCTTGTGACACCAATCAGGCACCAATCAGGCCTTGTGACACCAATCAGACACCAATCAGGCCTTGTGACACCAATCAGGCACCAATCAGGCCTTGTGACACCAATCAGACACCAATCAGGCCTTGTGACACCAATCAGACACCAATCAGGCCTTGTGACACCAATCAGACACCAATCAGGCCTTGTGACACCAATCAGACACCAATCAGGCCTTGTGACACCAATCAGGCACCAATCAGGCCTTGTGACACCAATCAGACACCAATTAGGACTGGAGTTGCCCGCGCCTGCGACATGGTCTAATTCAGATTGAAGGTGAGAATCAGCTTCAAGTTGCACCACACCCTGAAAATGGCCGGGCCGATACTAACTGTTGCTAACGTGACTCCAATTCCAGAACAAGAAGCAAGTTGAACTTTAATGAACTCCAAACTATCATTAACTACGATTCAGATCTGAACCCAATACTTAGAAACTACAGGCTACACTACTTCTAGATCAGATGGTCAAAAACAACTGTCTGAACGTGCTTCAGAAGTCTACCAACCGGTTCCTAAATCAGATCGACTGTCTGAACCTGGTCCAGAAGTCTACCAACCGGTTCCTAAATCAGATCGACTGTCTGAACGTGGTCCAGAAGTCTACCAACCGGTTCCTAAATCAGATCGACTGTCTGAACGTGGTCCAGAAGTCTACCAACCGGTTCCTAAATCAGATCGACTGTCTGAACGTGCCTCAGAAGTCTACCAACCGGTTTCTAAATCAGATCGCCAAGACAACTGTCTGAAATCTACCAACCGGTTTCTAAATCAGATCGCCAAGACAACTGTCTGAACGTGGTCCAGAAGTCTACCAACCGGTTTCTAAATCAGATCGCCAAGACAACTGTCTGAACGTGGTCCAGAAGTCTACCAACCGGTTCCTAAATCAGATCGCCAAAAATAACTGTCTGAACCTGGTCCAGAAGTCTACCAACCGGTTCCTAAATCAGATCGCCAAAGACAAATGTCTGAACGTGGTCCAGAAGTCTACCAACCGGTTCCTAAATCAGATCGCCAAAGACAACTGTCTGAACGTGACCCAGAAGTCTACCAACCGGTTCCTAAATCAGATCGCCAAAGACAACTGTCTGAACCTGGTCCAGAAGTCTACCAACCGGTTTCTAAATCAGATCGCCAAGACAACTGTCTGAACCTGGTCCAGAAGTCTACCAACCGGTTCCTAAATCAGATCGACTGTCTGAACGTGCCTCAGAAGTCTACCAACCGGTTTCTAAATCAGATCGCCAAGACAACTGTCTGAAATCTACCAACCGGTTTCTAAATCAGATCGCCAAGACAACTGTCTGAACGTGGTCCAGAAGTCTACCAACCGGTTTCTAAATCAGATCGCCAAGACAACTGTCTGAACGTGGTCCAGAAGTCTACCAACCGGTTCCTAAATCAGATCGCCAAAAATAACTGTCTGAACCTGGTCCAGAAGTCTACCAACCGGTTCCTAAATCAGATCGCCAAAGACAACTGTCTGAACGTGACCCAGAAGTCTACCAACCGGTTCCTAAATCAGATCGCCAAAGACAACTGTCTGAACCTGGTCCAGAAGTCTACCAACCGGTTCCTAAATCAGATCACCAAAGACAACTGTCTGAACCTGGTCCAGAAGTCTACCAACCGGTTTCTAAATCAGATCGCCAAGACAACTGTCTGAACCTGGTCCAGAAGTCTACCAACCGGTTCCTAAATCAGATCGCCAAAGACAACTGTCTGAACGTGCCTCAGAAGTCTACCAACCGGTTTCTAAATCAATCAAATGAATTGGGATTCTAATGCAACTGCATATCTTAGTAAATCCCCAGAACCTGCCCACCTCGTCCCAACGGGTGCAATGTAAGCAGCATGTTGTCATTAACTAGGGGTTGACTCTTTAACGGAATGAGAATAACGTAGAGCTGAGAATCTATTGGTTCTAACACTCCTGACAGTTCTGAGATCAGCTGTTTGCCCAGAAACATTCCACTACACGATCACACACGTATTAGACACACACACACACACACACACACACACACACACACACACACACACACACACACACACACACACACACACACACACACACACACACACACACACACACACACACACACACACACACACACACACACACACACACACACACACTACTTACTCCTTCCGTAGCTCCCTCACAGTTCAGGGTTTTCTGCTCCATGAGGAAGAGAAGTAGATCTCAGCACCGCATCAGAAACATCCCCTCAAAACACGTATCCATCCACCGCCGAGTGTGTGAGTGTGTGTGTGTGTGTCGCATGAGAAAGCAAATGTATCTCTGTGTGAGAGTGTGTGTCGTGGAGAGAAATCTCTAGTTGCTGGCTTAGATGTGTCCAAGCCACCACTCACTGTCACATTCTCTCTGTCTCTCCTCCCTCTCTCCCTCTCTCACATTCTCTTCTCCCTCTCTCACATTCTCTTTCTCTCTCCCCTCCTTCCTCTCCGCTCCCCCTGCCCACCCTGTGTAATTCCTATTCCACCCACACTGCCCTGGGCTGAAACACACACACACACACACACAGAGACAGAGACAGAGACAGAGAGAGAGGTTAAGAGGAAGAATGAGAGAGAGAGAGAGAGAGAGAGAGAGAGAGAGAGAAAGGCCGCCGTAGGCAGACATGGCTCTCAAGAGAAGACAGGCTATGTGCACACTGCCCACAAAATGAGGTGGAAACTGAGCTGCACTTCCTAACCTCCTGCCCAATGTATGACCATATTAGAGAGACATATTTCCCTCAGATTACACAGATCCACAAAGAATTCGAAAACAAATCCAATTTTGATAAACTCCCATATCTACTGGGTGAAATTCCACAGTGTGCCATCACAGCAGCAAGATTTGTGACCTGTTGCCACAAGAAAAGGGCAACCAGTGAAGAACAAACACCACTGTAAATACAACCCATATTTATGTTTATTTATTTTAACTTGTGTGCTTTAACCATTTGTACATTGTTACAACACTGCATATATATAATATGACATTTGTAATGTCTTTATTGTTTTGAAACTTCTGTATGTGTAATGTTTACTGTTAATTTGTATTGTTTATTTCACTTTTGTATATTATCTACCTCACTTGCTTTGGCAATGTTAACACATGTTTCCCATGCCAATAAAGCCCCTTGAATTGAATTGAATTGAAGAGAGAGAGAGAGAGAGAGAGAGAGAGAGAGAGAGAGAGAGAGAGAGAGAGAGAGGAAGAATGAGAGAGAGAGACAGAGAGACAGAGAGAGAGAGAAAGAGAGAGAGAGGTTAAGAAGAAGAATGAGAGAGAGAGACAGAGAGAGAGAGAAAGAGAGAGAGAGGTTAAGAAGAAGAATGAGAGAGAGAGACAGAGAGAGAGAGAAAGAGAGAGAGAGGTTAAGAAGAAGAATGAGAGAGAGATAGAGAGAGAGTTCCGGAGTTCCAAATTAAGCAGCAACAGCTGAAAAGATGAGCTCCTAAAAATATTGAATTTTACATGGTTTTTAGAGGAAAGTATATCGAAAAAAAGCAAAAGAAAACTGCAAGACTGATTAGGAGACCAAACAAGCAGCAAACAAAGAAGAAGTAAAATTATACAATTTTCTTAGCTAGCTAAGTTGTTTACCTGTTGCTAGGCAGTTGCTAGGGACTCTCCTGAAAGAAGCTAGCTAGCTAACAAGGAGAGAGAGAGAGAGAGAGGTCATGATCAGATGATCAGATGAGCTCCTGCATTTTTCAGCATTTTCTTTAAAAAAGATAGATTTAGAGTTAGTTAAACTTTGATTTTTTGTGGAACTGAGAGAGATACAGCTTCAACTGTATTCAACTGTAACTGACTTGATACAGCTTCAACTAGCACTGACGTGTCAAGTGAGAGGTGTCAAAGACCATTAGCCCAACAATGGCAGGAGAGTCGAATAGTCTACCCCAACCAAATGGAGAGGCCTTAGAAGCTCCCTCCTGCTGTTCAGAGGTAATTAAAATACAGTACCCTGTGAGTGTAAAGAATGATAAGGCAAGAAAAGAGCACAAAATGAAGCTCCTTATGGAAAATCAAGAGACACTTTTTGCTGACTATTACAAAAATGGGAACATCAGCAACCTTATCTTCCACACAAACCATCCCCTGGCATGGCACAGTGCTATATTAGCACACTACCCCTCTGTTAAGAGAGGGGGGGTTAACGAGGGGTGGAAACTCAGGATACTTGACAACGAGGACTCTGAGTCAGCTAACATAAATCTATATAAGTCTGGAACAGTATTGGTACAGGGCAACCCCAAACAGTTTCAGCTGGACTTTCACCTAATCAAAGAATTAGCCCAGCAGGAGAAGCTCTCCCTTGATAAAGATACCCCCACCCCAAGCGGGTCAGACCAGACCTCTTCATCATATAACCCCACAGACGAGCAACCCTCAGCAGACAGTCAACCTCCCAGTACAGAGCACTTCTCCCTCATTGAAATGAAGGATAAATTCACCCAGCTGGAGGTAAGGCAGGTGGAGCTGGAACAGCAGGTGATTACACTCCAGTCAGCACAGACCCAGACAACAGTCCAGCACAACAACCCCTTAACCAGACCAGGAGAGCTGGAGGTGGAGAGAGACATATCTGCACTCTGGACAGTGGTGAGACAACTTCAACAGGAGAAAGAGCAGAAGCAGGAGCAGAACAAAGCACTAGAGGAGAGGATCAGACTGCTGGAGGAGAGGGAGAGGGGGATGGAGGAGAGGATCAGACTGCTGGAGGAGAGGTTGAGGGGGATGGCATGTGACAGAGAACAACCCACTAGGGAGGTGGCCATCCCCACAGAGACGCCAGCAGAACAGCCCACCTCAGCACCGGACAAAAGTCTCGACACCACAGCAGAACAGTCCACACCAGACCCTGACCATAGAGTCAACATCACAGCAGAACAGACAAAAGAAAAAACCCAAGCCCAGCAGCTCTCACCCCCCCTGAGCACCCCCCCTGTCAGCCACCCTGATAGCCCTCCTGACAACCCCCCCACACCCACTGAGAACAAACACAAGACACAGATTGTTCTCCTTATGGACTCAAATGGGAAATATATAGAAGAAAAAAAACTTTTTCCCAAACACAGTGTGTCTAAACTCTGGTGTCCAAACACCCAGCGCGCCCTAGACCTTCTGTCTGAGGACAAACTAGGCTCACCTAGCCACATAATAATACACACAGGCACAAACGACCTGAGAGCAAAGCAGGAAAGGGTGGCCACAGCACTGAAGGGAGTGATTGAAAAAGCTTCTTCTACTTTCCCCAATGCACAAGTGGTTATCTCCACCCTGCTACCACGAAAAGACTTCCACCCTGCTACAATACAGCGGGTAAACGCAAGCATTTCCCGTGACTGTGCCTCAAAACCAAATGTTTTCCTGGCCCACCACTCCACCCTGGACTTGAACAGCCTCTATGACCAGGTCCACCTCTATAAGGCAGCAGTGCCCACCTTTGTCCGGACTCTAAAGGACATCGCTCTCAAACGCAGCCCCAACACTTCACACAGGAGCAACAGATCAATAGACACCCCACCCAGACCAGCGAGACACCCTCCAAGACCTGCAGGACCCCCCCGTGGACCTACACATAGAGGACCCACGCCAAGAGGACTTACATCCAGACCACAGCACCCCCAGACACATCCACACCCCCACCCCAACCAATCAACACCCCCCCACATCAACCATGCCCACACCCCATTTAGGCCCCCTCAGATCAGACCTATGCCACTCCTGCCCACCCCATGCACCCCACCCCCGCAAAGAGAGCATCAACATGGAAGTCACACATACGCCCAGGTAGTGAGCGGGCAAACAGGCCCAACCCCCACTCTTACACTCGCCCAAGCCAACGGCATGTACCAGATGCTCAGCAGGCTCTGCTCACACTTACTGGCCTGAGGCCAAACCACACGGCCAACAACATTGGACACTTTATGGAACAAAAAGCCTTCACTATATCATCCTGGAATATCCAAGGCCTGAGGTCATCTGCCTTTGGCCTAAAGAGCAGGAACACGGACTTCACCAAAGAAATCGGTAATGCAGACATTGTCATCCTGCAAGAAACATGGTATAGCGGAGACGGACCCACTGGTTGCCCTCTAGGTTACAGAGAGCTGGTAGTCCCATCCACCAAACTACCAGGTGTGAAACAGGGAAGGGACTCAGGGGGAATGCTAATTTGGTATAGAGCAGACCTAACTCACTCCATTAAATTAATCAAAACAGGAACATTTTACATTTGGCTAGAAATTCAAAAGGAAATTATCTTAACAGAGAAAAATGTCCTCCTGTGTGCTACCTATATCCCCCCACTAGAATCCCCATACTTTAATAAAGACAGCTTCTCCATCCTGGAGGGGGAAATCAATCATTTCCAGGCCCAGGGACATGTATTAGTCTGTGGCGACCTAAATGCCAGAACTGGACAAGAACCTGACACCCTCAGCACACAGGGGGACAAACACCTGCCTGCAGGTGACAGCATTCCCTCCCCCATATGCCCCCCTAGGCACAACTATGACAACATAACCAACAAAAACGGGTCACAACTCCTGCAGCTCTGTCGCACGCTGGGTATGTACATAGTCAATGGTAGGCTTCGAGGGGACTCCTATGGTAGGTTCACCTATAGCTCATCTCTTGGCAGTAGCACTGTAGACTACTTTATCACTGACCTCAACCCAGAGTCTCTCAGAGCGTTCACAGTCAGCCCACTGACACCCCTATCAGACCACAGCAAAATCACAGTCTACTTGAACAGAGCAATACTCAATCATGAGGCATCAAAGCCAAAGGAACTGAGTAACATTAAGAAATGCTATAGATGGAAGGAATGCAGTTTGGAAACCTACCAAAAAACAATTAGGCAACAGCAAATTCAATCCCTTTTAGACAACTTCCTGGGTAAAATGTTCCACTGCAATAGTGAAGGTGTAAACTTGGCAGTAGAAAATCTTAACAGTATATTTGACCTCTCAGCTTCCCTATCAAATCTAAAAATCTCAAATAGAAAACCGAAGAAAATGAACAACAATGACAAATGGTTTGATAAAGAATGCAAAAATCTAAGAAATAAATTGAGGAACCTGTCCAACCAAAAACATAGAGACCCGGAAAACCTGAGTCTACGCCTTCACTATGGTGAATCACTAAAACAATACAGAAATACACTACGGAAAAAGAAGGAACAGCACGTCAGAAATCAGCTCAATGTAATTGAAGACTCCATAGACTCTAACCAATTCTGGGAAAATTGGAAAACACTAAACAAACAACAACACGAAGAATTATCTATCCAAAATGGAGATGTATGGGTAAACCACTTCTCCAATCTTTTTGGCTCTATAACAAAGAATAAAGAACAAAAACATATACATGATCAAATACAAATCCTAGAATCAACTATTAAAGACTACCAGAACCCATTGGATTCTCCAATTACCTTGAATGAGTTACAGGACAAAATAAAAACCCTCAAACCCAAAAAGGCCTGTGGTGTTGATGGTATCCTTAATGAAATGATCAAATATACAGACAACAAATTCCAATTGGCTATACTAAAACTCTTTAACATCGTCCTTAGCTCTGGCATCTTCCCCAATATTTGGAACCAAGGACTGATCACCCCAATCCACAAAAGTGGAGACAAATTTGACCCCAATAACTACCGTGGAATATGCGTCAACAGTAACCTTGGGAAAATACTCTGCATTATCATTAACAGCAGACTCGTACATTTCCTCAATGAAAACAATGTACTGAGCAAATGTCAAGTTGGCTTTTTACCAAATTACCGTACAACAGACCATGTATTCACCCTACACACCCTAATTGACAACCAAACAAACCAAAACAAAGGCAAAGTCTTCTCATGCTTTGTTGATTTCAAAA
>NC_092091.1:89857816-89987816 GCF_045679555.1 Salvelinus alpinus | reverse complement strand
AACCAACAACTGTAATGATGTATTAGAGAAACAACAAGACTAGTTAACCAACAACTGTAATGATGTATTAGAGACAACAAGACTAGTTAACCAACAACTGTAATGATGTATTAGAGACAACAAGACTAGTTAACCAACACCTGTAATGATGTATTAGAGACAACAAGACTAGTTAACCAACACCTGTAATGATGTATTAGAGAGACAACAAGACTAGTTAACCAACAACTGTAATGATGTATTAGAGAGACAACAAGACTAGTTAACCAACAACTGTAATGATGTATTAGAGAGACAACAAGACTAGTTAACCAACACCTGTAATGATGTATTAGAGAGACAACAAGACTAATTAACCAACAACTGTAATGATGTATTAGAGACAACAAGACTAGTTAACCAACAACTGTAATGGTGTATTAGAGACAACAAGACTAGTTAACCAACAACTGTAATGGTGTATTAGAGAGACAACAAGACTAGTTAACCAACACCTGTAATGATGTATTAGAGACAACAAGACTAGTTAACCAACAACTGTAATGATGTATTAGAGAGACAACAAGACTAGTTAACCAACACCTGTAATGATGTATTAGAGAGACAACAAGACTAGTTAACCAACAACTGTAATGATGTATTAGAGACAACAAGACTAGTTAACCAACAACTGTAATGATGTATTAGAGACAACAAGACTAGTTAACCAACAACTGTAATGACGTATTAGAGAGACAACAAGACTAGTTAACCAACAACTGTAATGATGTATTAGAGACAACTAGACTAGTTAACCAACAACTGTAATGATGTATTAGAGACAACAAGACTAGTTAACCAACAACTGTAATGATGTATTAGAGAGACAACAAGACTAGTTAACCAACACCTGTAATGATGTATTAGAGACAACAAGACTAGTTAACCAACAACTGTAATGACGTATTAGAGAGACAACAAGACTAGTTAACCAACAACTGTAATGACGTATTAGAGAGACAACAAGACTAGTTAACCAACAACTGTAATGATGTATTAGAGACAACTAGACTAGTTAACCAACAACTGTAATGATGTATTAGAGACAACAAGACTAGTTAACCAACACCTGTAATGATGTATTAGAGACAACAAGACTAGTTAACCAACAACTGTAATGATGTATTAGAGAGACAACAAGACTAGTTAACCAACAACTGTAATGATGTATTAGAGAGACAACAAGACTAGTTAACCAACAACTGTAATGATGTATTAGAGAGACAACAAGACTAGTTAACCAACAACTGTAATGACGTATTAGAGAGACAACAAGACTAGTTAACCAACAACTGTAATGATGTATTAGAGACAACTAGACTAGTTAACCAACAACTGTAATGATGTATTAGAGACAACAAGACTAGTTAACCAACAACTGTAATGATGTATTAGAGAGACAACAAGACTAGTTAACCAACACCTGTAATGATGTATTAGAGACAACAAGACTAGTTAACCAACAACTGTAATGATGTATTAGAGAGACAACAAGACTAGTTAACCAACAACTGTAATGATGTATTAGAGAGACAACAAGACTAGTTAACCAACAACTGTAATGATGTATTAGAGAGACAACAAGACTAGTTAACCAACAACTGTAATGATGTATTAGAGAGACAACAAGACTAGTTAACCAACAACTGTAATGATGTATTAGAGAGACAACAAGACTAGTTAACCAACAACTGTAATGATGTATTAGAGAGACAACAAGACTAGTTAACCAACAACTGTAATGATGTATTAGAGAGACAACAAGACTAGTTAACCAACAACTGTAATGATGTATTAGAGAGACAACAAGACTAGTTAACCAACAACTGTAATGATGTATTAGAGAGACAACAAGACTAGTTAACCAACAACTGTAATGATGTATTAGAGAGACAACAAGACTAGTTAACCAACAACTGTAATGATGTATTAGAGAGACAACAAGACTAGTTAACCAACAACTGTAATGATGTATTAGAGAGACAACAAGACTAGTTAACCAACAACTGTAATGATGTATTAGAGACAACAAGACTAGTTAACCAACAACTGTAATGATGTATTAGAGAGACAACAAGACTAGTTAACCAACAACTGTAATGATGTATTAGAGAGACAACAAGACTAGTTAACCAACAACTGTAATGATGTATTAGAGAGACAACAAGACTAGTTAACCAACAACTGTAGTGATGTATTAGAGAGACAACAAGACTAGTTAACCAACAACTGTAATGATGTATTAGAGAGACAACAAGACTAGTTAACCAACAACTGTAATGATGTATTAGAGACAACAAGACTAGTTAACCAACAACTGTAATGATGTATTAGAGACAACAAGACTAGTTAACCAACAACTGTAATGATGTATTAGAGAGACAACAAGACTAGTTAACCAACAACTGTAATGATGTATTAGAGAGACAACAAGACTAGTTAACCAACAACTGTAATGATGTATTAGAGAGACAACAAGACTAGTTAACCAACACCTGTAATGATGTATTAGAGAGACAACAAGACTAGTTAACCAACAACTGTAATGATGTATTAGAGAGACAACAAGACTAGTTAACCAACAACTGTAATGATGTATTAGAGAGACACCAATACTAGTTAACCAACAACTGTAATGATGTATCAGAGAGACAACAAGACTAGTTAACCAACAACTGTAATGATGTATTAGAGAGACAACAAGACTAGTTAACCAACAACTGTAATGATGTATTAGAGACAACAAGACTAGTTAACCAACAACTGTAATGATGTATTAGAGAGACAACAAGCCTAGTTAACCAACACCTGTAATGATGTATTAGAGAGACAACAAGACTAGTTAACCAACAACTGTAATGATGTATTAGAGAGACAACAAGACTAGTTAACCAACAACTGTAGTGATGTATTAGAGAGACAACAAGACTAGTTAACCAACAACTGTAATGATGTATTAGAGAGACAACAAGACTAGTTAACCAACAACTGTAGTGATGTATTAGAGAGACAACAAGACTAGTTAACCAACAACTGTAATGATGTATTAGAGACAACAAGACTAGTTAACCAACAACTGTAATGATGTATTAGAGACAACAAGACTAGTTAACCAACAACTGTAATGATGTATTAGAGAGACAACAAGACTAGTTAACCAACAACTGTAGTGATGTATTAGAGAGACAACAAGACTAGTTAACCAACAACTGTAATGATGTATTAGAGAGACAACAAGACTAGTTAACCAACAACTGTAGTGATGTATTAGAGAGACAACAAGACTAGTTAACCAACAACTGTAATGATGTATTAGAGACAACAAGACTAGTTAACCAACAACTGTAATGATGTATTAGAGACAACAAGACTAGTTAACCAACAACTGTAATGATGTATTAGAGAGACAACAAGACTAGTTAACCAACAACTGTAATGATGTATTAGAGAGACAACAAGACTAGTTAACCAACAACTGTAATGATGTATTAGAGAGACAACAAGACTAGTTAACCAACACCTGTAATGATGTATTAGAGAGACAACAAGACTAGTTAACCAACAACTGTAATGATGTATTAGAGAGACAACAAGACTAGTTAACCAACAACTGTAATGATGTATTAGAGAGACACCAATACTAGTTAACCAACAACTGTAATGATGTATCAGAGAGACAACAAGACTAGTTAACCAACAACTGTAATGATGTATTAGAGAGACAACAAGACTAGTTAACCAACAACTGTAATGATGTATTAGAGACAACAAGACTAGTTAACCAACAACTGTAATGATGTATTAGAGAGACAACAAGCCTAGTTAACCAACACCTGTAATGATGTATTAGAGAGACAACAAGACTAGTTAACCAACATCTGTAATGATGTATTAGAGAGACAACAAGACTAGTTAACCAACACCTGTAATGATGTATTAGAGACAACAAGACTAGTTAACCAACAACTGTAATGATGTATTAGAGACAACAAGACTAGTTAACCAACACCTGTAATGATGTATTAGAGAGACAACAAGACTAGTTAACCAACAACTGTAATGATGTATTAGAGACAACAAGACTAGTTAACCAACACCTGTAATGATGTATTAGAGACAACAAGACTAGTTAACCAACACCTGTAATGATGTATTAGAGACAACAAGACTAGTTAACCAACAACTGTAATGATGTATTAGAGAGACAACAAGACTAGTTAACCAACAACTGTAATGATGTATTAGAGAGACAACAAGACTAGTTAACCAACACCTGTAATGATGTATTAGAGAGACAACAAGACTAGTTAACCAACAACTGTAATGATGTATTAGAGAGACAACAAGACTAGTTAACCAACACCTGTAATGATGTATTAGAGAGACAACAAGACTAGTTAACCAACAACTGTAATGATGTATTAGAGAGACAACAAGACTAGTTAACCAACAACTGTAATGATGTATTAGAGAGACAACAAGACTAGTTAACCAACAACTGTAATGATGTATTAGAGAGACAACAAGACTAGTTAACCAACAACTGTAATGATGTATTAGAGAGACAACAAGACTAGTTAACCAACAACTGTAATGATGTATTAGAGAGACAACAAGACTAGTTAACCAACAACTGTAATGATGTATTAGAGAGACAACAAGACTAGTTAACCAACAACTGTAATGATGTATTAGAGAGACAACAAGACTAGTTAACCAACAACTGTAATGATGTATTAGAGAGACAACAAGACTAGTTAACCAACAACTGTAATGATGTATTAGAGAGACAACAAGACTAGTTAACCAACAACTGTAGTGATGTATTAGAGAGACAACAAGACTAGTTAACCAACAACTGTAATGATGTATTAGAGACAACAAGACTAGTTAACCAACAACTGTAATGATGTATTAGAGAGACAACAAGACTAGTTAACCAACAACTGTAATGATGTATTAGAGAGACAACAAGACTAGTTAACCAACAACTGTAATGATGTATTAGAGAGACAACAAGACTAGTTAACCAACAACTGTAATGATGTATTAGAGAGACAACAAGACTAGTTAACCAACAACTGTAATGATGTATTAGAGAGACAACAAGACTAGTTAACCAACAACTGTAATGATGTATTAGAGAGACAACAAGACTAGTTAACCAACACCTGTAATGATGTATTAGAGAGACAACAAGACTAGTTAACCAACACCTGTAATGATGTATTAGAGAGACAACAAGACTAGTTAACCAACACCTGTAATGATGTATTAGAGAGACAACAAGACTAGTTAACCAACACCTGTAATGATGTATTAGAGAGACAACAAGACTAGTTAACCAACACCTGTAATGATGTATTAGAGACAACCAGACTAGTTAACCAACACCTGTAATGATGTATTAGAGAGACAACAAGACTAGTTAACCAACAACTGTAATGATGTATTAGAGAGACAACAAGACTAGTTAACCAACAACTGTAATGATGTATTAGAGAGACAACAAGACTAGTTAACCAACAACTGTAATGATGTATTAGAGAGACAACAAGACTAGTTAACCAACAACTGTAATGATGTATTAGAGAGACAACAAGACTAGTTAACCAACAACTGTAATGATGTATTAGATACAACAAGACTAGTTAACCAACAACTGTAATGATGTATTAGAGAGACAACAAGACTAGTTAACCAACAACTGTAATGATGTATTAGAGAGACACCAAGACTAGTTAACCAACAACTGTAATGATGTATCAGAGAGACAACAAGACTAGTTAACCAACAACTGTAATGATGTATTAGAGAGACAACAAGACTAGTTAACCAACAACTGTAATGATGTATTAGAGACAACAAGACTAGTTAACCAACAACTGTAATGATGTATTAGAGAGACAACAAGACTAGTTAACCAACACCTGTAATGATGTATTAGAGAGACAACAAGACTAGTTAACCAACATCTGTAATGATGTATTAGAGAGACAACAAGACTAGTTAACCAACACCTGTAATGATGTATTAGAGACAACAAGACTAGTTAACCAACAACTGTAATGATGTATTAGAGACAAAAAGACTAGTTAACCAACACCTGTAATGATGTATTAGAGAGACAACAAGACTAGTTAACCAACAACTGTAATGATGTATTAGAGACAACAAGACTAGTTAACCAACACCTGTAATGATGTATTAGAGACAACAAGACTAGTTAACCAACACCTGTAATGATGTATTAGAGACAACAAGACTAGTTAACCAACAACTGTAATGATGTATTAGAGAGACAACAAGACTAGTTAACCAACACCTGTAATGATGTATTAGAGAGACAACAAGACTAGTTAACCAACAACTGTAATGATGTATTAGAGAGACAACAAGACTAGTTAACCAACACCTGTAATGATGTATTAGAGAGACAACAAGACTAGTTAACCAACAACTGTAATGATGTATTAGAGAGACAACAAGACTAGTTAACCAACAACTGTAATGATGTATTAGAGAGACAACAAGACTAGTTAACCAACAACTGTAATGATGTATTAGAGAGACAACAAGACTAGTTAACCAACAACTGTAATGATGTATTAGAGAGACAACAAGACTAGTTAACCAACAACTGTAATGATGTATTAGAGAGACAACAAGACTAGTTAACCAACAACTGTAATGATGTATTAGAGAGACAACAAGACTAGTTAACCAACAACTGTAATGATGTATTAGAGACAACAAGACTAGTTAACCAACAACTGTAATGATGTATTAGAGAGACAACAAGACTAGTTAACCAACAACTGTAATGATGTATTAGAGAGACAACAAGACTAGTTAACCAACAACTGTAATGATGTATTAGAGAGACAACAAGACTAGTTAACCAACAACTGTAATGATGTATTAGAGAGACAACAAGACTAGTTAACCAACAACTGTAGTGATGTATTAGAGAGACAACAAGACTAGTTAACCAACAACTGTAATGATGTATTAGAGACAACAAGACTAGTTAACCAACAACTGTAATGATGTATTAGAGAGACAACAAGACTAGTTAACCAACAACTGTAATGATGTATTAGAGAGACAACAAGACTAGTTAACCAACAACTGTAATGATGTATTAGAGAGACAACAAGACTAGTTAACCAACAACTGTAATGATGTATTAGAGAGACAACAAGACTAGTTAACCAACAACTGTAATGATGTATTAGAGAGACAACAAGACTAGTTAACCAACAACTGTAATGATGTATTAGAGAGACAACAAGACTAGTTAACCAACACCTGTAATGATGTATTAGAGAGACAACAAGACTAGTTAACCAACACCTGTAATGATGTATTAGAGAGACAACAAGACTAGTTAACCAACACCTGTAATGATGTATTAGAGAGACAACAAGACTAGTTAACCAACACCTGTAATGATGTATTAGAGAGACAACAAGACTAGTTAACCAACACCTGTAATGATGTATTAGAGACAACCAGACTAGTTAACCAACACCTGTAATGATGTATTAGAGAGACAACAAGACTAGTTAACCAACAACTGTAATGATGTATTAGAGAGACAACAAGACTAGTTAACCAACAACTGTAATGATGTATTAGAGAGACAACAAGACTAGTTAACCAACAACTGTAATGATGTATTAGAGAGACAACAAGACTAGTTAACCAACAACTGTAATGATGTATTAGAGAGACAACAAGACTAGTTAACCAACAACTGTAATGATGTATTAGAGAGACAACAAGACTAGTTAACCAACACCTGTAATGATGTATTAGAGAGACAACAAGACTAGTTAACCAACAACTGTAATGATGTATTAGAGAGACAACAAGACTAGTTAACCAACAACTGTAATGATGTATTAGAGAGACACCAATACTAGTTAACCAACAACTGTAATGATGTATCAGAGAGACAACAAGACTAGTTAACCAACAACTGTAATGATGTATTAGAGAGACAACAAGACTAGTTAACCAACAACTGTAATGATGTATTAGAGACAACAAGACTAGTTAACCAACAACTGTAATGATGTATTAGAGAGACAACAAGCCTAGTTAACCAACACCTGTAATGATGTATTAGAGAGACAACAAGACTAGTTAACCAACATCTGTAATGATGTATTAGAGAGACAACAAGACTAGTTAACCAACACCTGTAATGATGTATTAGAGACAACAAGACTAGTTAACCAACAACTGTAATGATGTATTAGAGACAACAAGACTAGTTAACCAACACCTGTAATGATGTATTAGAGAGACAACAAGACTAGTTAACCAACAACTGTAATGATGTATTAGAGACAACAAGACTAGTTAACCAACACCTGTAATGATGTATTAGAGACAACAAGACTAGTTAACCAACACCTGTAATGATGTATTAGAGACAACAAGACTAGTTAACCAACAACTGTAATGATGTATTAGAGAGACAACAAGACTAGTTAACCAACAACTGTAATGATGTATTAGAGAGACAACAAGACTAGTTAACCAACACCTGTAATGATGTATTAGAGAGACAACAAGACTAGTTAACCAACAACTGTAATGATGTATTAGAGAGACAACAAGACTAGTTAACCAACACCTGTAATGATGTATTAGAGAGACAACAAGACTAGTTAACCAACAACTGTAATGATGTATTAGAGAGACAACAAGACTAGTTAACCAACAACTGTAATGATGTATTAGAGAGACAACAAGACTAGTTAACCAACAACTGTAATGATGTATTAGAGAGACAACAAGACTAGTTAACCAACAACTGTAATGATGTATTAGAGAGACAACAAGACTAGTTAACCAACAACTGTAATGATGTATTAGAGAGACAACAAGACTAGTTAACCAACAACTGTAATGATGTATTAGAGAGACAACAAGACTAGTTAACCAACAACTGTAATGATGTATTAGAGAGACAACAAGACTAGTTAACCAACAACTGTAATGATGTATTAGAGAGACAACAAGACTAGTTAACCAACAACTGTAATGATGTATTAGAGAGACAACAAGACTAGTTAACCAACAACTGTAGTGATGTATTAGAGAGACAACAAGACTAGTTAACCAACAACTGTAATGATGTATTAGAGACAACAAGACTAGTTAACCAACAACTGTAATGATGTATTAGAGAGACAACAAGACTAGTTAACCAACAACTGTAATGATGTATTAGAGAGACAACAAGACTAGTTAACCAACAACTGTAATGATGTATTAGAGAGACAACAAGACTAGTTAACCAACAACTGTAATGATGTATTAGAGAGACAACAAGACTAGTTAACCAACAACTGTAATGATGTATTAGAGAGACAACAAGACTAGTTAACCAACAACTGTAATGATGTATTAGAGAGACAACAAGACTAGTTAACCAACACCTGTAATGATGTATTAGAGAGACAACAAGACTAGTTAACCAACACCTGTAATGATGTATTAGAGAGACAACAAGACTAGTTAACCAACACCTGTAATGATGTATTAGAGAGACAACAAGACTAGTTAACCAACACCTGTAATGATGTATTAGAGAGACAACAAGACTAGTTAACCAACACCTGTAATGATGTATTAGAGACAACCAGACTAGTTAACCAACACCTGTAATGATGTATTAGAGAGACAACAAGACTAGTTAACCAACAACTGTAATGATGTATTAGAGAGACAACAAGACTAGTTAACCAACAACTGTAATGATGTATTAGAGAGACAACAAGACTAGTTAACCAACAACTGTAATGATGTATTAGAGAGACAACAAGACTAGTTAACCAACAACTGTAATGATGTATTAGAGAGACAACAAGACTAGTTAACCAACAACTGTAATGATGTATTAGATACAACAAGACTAGTTAACCAACAACTGTAATGATGTATTAGAGAGACAACAAGACTAGTTAACCAACAACTGTAATGATGTATTAGAGAGACACCAAGACTAGTTAACCAACAACTGTAATGATGTATCAGAGAGACAACAAGACTAGTTAACCAACAACTGTAATGATGTATTAGAGAGACAACAAGACTAGTTAACCAACAACTGTAATGATGTATTAGAGACAACAAGACTAGTTAACCAACAACTGTAATGATGTATTAGAGAGACAACAAGACTAGTTAACCAACACCTGTAATGATGTATTAGAGAGACAACAAGACTAGTTAACCAACATCTGTAATGATGTATTAGAGAGACAACAAGACTAGTTAACCAACACCTGTAATGATGTATTAGAGACAACAAGACTAGTTAACCAACAACTGTAATGATGTATTAGAGACAACAAGACTAGTTAACCAACACCTGTAATGATGTATTAGAGAGACAACAAGACTAGTTAACCAACAACTGTAATGATGTATTAGAGACAACAAGACTAGTTAACCAACACCTGTAATGATGTATTAGAGACAACAAGACTAGTTAACCAACACCTGTAATGATGTATTAGAGACAACAAGACTAGTTAACCAACAACTGTAATGATGTATTAGAGAGACAACAAGACTAGTTAACCAACACCTGTAATGATGTATTAGAGAGACAACAAGACTAGTTAACCAACAACTGTAATGATGTATTAGAGAGACAACAAGACTAGTTAACCAACACCTGTAATGATGTATTAGAGAGACAACAAGACTAGTTAACCAACAACTGTAATGATGTATTAGAGAGACAACAAGACTAGTTAACCAACAACTGTAATGATGTATTAGAGAGACAACAAGACTAGTTAACCAACAACTGTAATGATGTATTAGAGAGACAACAAGACTAGTTAACCAACAACTGTAATGATGTATTAGAGAGACAACAAGACTAGTTAACCAACAACTGTAATGATGTATTAGAGAGACAACAAGACTAGTTAACCAACAACTGTAATGATGTATTAGAGAGACAACAAGACTAGTTAACCAACAACTGTAATGATGTATTAGAGACAACAAGACTAGTTAACCAACAACTGTAATGATGTATTAGAGACAACAAGACTAGTTAACCAACAACTGTAATGATGTATTAGAGAGACAACAAGACTAGTTAACCAACAACTGTAATGATGTATTAGAGAGACAACAAGACTAGTTAACCAACAACTGTAATGATGTATTAGAGAGACAACAAGACTAGTTAACCAACAACTGTAATGATGTATTAGAGAGACAACAAGACTAGTTAACCAACAACTGTAGTGATGTATTAGAGAGACAACAAGACTAGTTAACCAACAACTGTAATGATGTATTAGAGACAACAAGACTAGTTAACCAACAACTGTAATGATGTATTAGAGAGACAACAAGACTAGTTAACCAACACCTGTAATGATGTATTAGAGAGACAACAAGACTAGTTAACCAACACCTGTAATGATGTATTAGAGAGACAACAAGACTAGTTAACCAACACCTGTAATGATGTATTAGAGAGACAACAAGACTAGTTAACCAACACCTGTAATGATGTATTAGAGAGACAACAAGACTAGTTAACCAACACCTGTAATGATGTATTAGAGAGACAACAAGACTAGTTAACCAACACCTGTAATGATGTATTAGAGACAACCAGACTAGTTAACCAACACCTGTAATGATGTATTAGAGAGACAACAAGACTAGTTAACCAACAACTGTAATGATGTATTAGAGAGACAACAAGACTAGTTAACCAACAACTGTAATGATGTATTAGAGAGACAACAAGACTAGTTAACCAACAACTGTAATGATGTATTAGAGAGACAACAAGACTAGTTAACCAACAACTGTAATGATGTATTAGAGAGACAACAAGACTAGTTAACCAACAACTGTAATGATGTATTAGATACAACAAGACTAGTTAACCAACAACTGTAATGATGTATTAGAGAGACAACAAGACTAGTTAACCAACAACTGTAATGATGTATTAGAGAGACACCAAGACTAGTTAACCAACAACTGTAATGATGTATCAGAGAGACAACAAGACTAGTTAACCAACAACTGTAATGATGTATTAGAGAGACAACAAGACTAGTTAACCAACAACTGTAATGATGTATTAGAGACAACAAGACTAGTTAACCAACAACTGTAATGATGTATTAGAGAGACAACAAGACTAGTTAACCAACACCTGTAATGATGTATTAGAGAGACAACAAGACTAGTTAACCAACATCTGTAATGATGTATTAGAGAGACAACAAGACTAGTTAACCAACACCTGTAATGATGTATTAGAGACAACAAGACTAGTTAACCAACAACTGTAATGATGTATTAGAGACAACAAGACTAGTTAACCAACACCTGTAATGATGTATTAGAGAGACAACAAGACTAGTTAACCAACAACTGTAATGATGTATTAGAGACAACAAGACTAGTTAACCAACACCTGTAATGATGTATTAGAGACAACAAGACTAGTTAACCAACACCTGTAATGATGTATTAGAGACAACAAGACTAGTTAACCAACAACTGTAATGATGTATTAGAGAGACAACAAGACTAGTTAACCAACACCTGTAATGATGTATTAGAGAGACAACAAGACTAGTTAACCAACAACTGTAATGATGTATTAGAGAGACAACAAGACTAGTTAACCAACACCTGTAATGATGTATTAGAGAGACAACAAGACTAGTTAACCAACAACTGTAATGATGTATTAGAGAGACAACAAGACTAGTTAACCAACAACTGTAATGATGTATTAGAGAGACAACAAGACTAGTTAACCAACAACTGTAATGATGTATTAGAGAGACAACAAGACTAGTTAACCAACAACTGTAATGATGTATTAGAGAGACAACAAGACTAGTTAACCAACAACTGTAATGATGTATTAGAGAGACAACAAGACTAGTTAACCAACAACTGTAATGATGTATTAGAGAGACAACAAGACTAGTTAACCAACAACTGTAATGATGTATTAGAGACAACAAGACTAGTTAACCAACAACTGTAATGATGTATTAGAGAGACAACAAGACTAGTTAACCAACAACTGTAATGATGTATTAGAGAGACAACAAGACTAGTTAACCAACAACTGTAATGATGTATTAGAGAGACAACAAGACTAGTTAACCAACAACTGTAATGATGTATTAGAGAGACAACAAGACTAGTTAACCAACAACTGTAGTGATGTATTAGAGAGACAACAAGACTAGTTAACCAACAACTGTAATGATGTATTAGAGACAACAAGACTAGTTAACCAACAACTGTAATGATGTATTAGAGAGACAACAAGACTAGTTAACCAACAACTGTAATGATGTATTAGAGAGACAACAAGACTAGTTAACCAACAACTGTAATGATGTATTAGAGAGACAACAAGACTAGTTAACCAACAACTGTAATGATGTATTAGAGAGACAACAAGACTAGTTAACCAACAACTGTAATGATGTATTAGAGAGACAACAAGACTAGTTAACCAACAACTGTAATGATGTATTAGAGAGACAACAAGACTAGTTAACCAACACCTGTAATGATGTATTAGAGAGACAACAAGACTAGTTAACCAACACCTGTAATGATGTATTAGAGAGACAACAAGACTAGTTAACCAACACCTGTAATGATGTATTAGAGAGACAACAAGACTAGTTAACCAACACCTGTAATGATGTATTAGAGAGACAACAAGACTAGTTAACCAACACCTGTAATGATGTATTAGAGACAACCAGACTAGTTAACCAACACCTGTAATGATGTATTAGAGAGACAACAAGACTAGTTAACCAACAACTGTAATGATGTATTAGAGAGACAACAAGACTAGTTAACCAACAACTGTAATGATGTATTAGAGAGACAACAAGACTAGTTAACCAACAACTGTAATGATGTATTAGAGAGACAACAAGACTAGTTAACCAACAACTGTAATGATGTATTAGAGAGACAACAAGATTAGTTAACCAACAACTGTAATGATGTATTAGATACAACAAGACTAGTTAACCAACAACTGTAATGATGTATTAGAGAGACAACAAGACTAGTTAACCAACACCTGTAATGATGTATTAGAGACAACAAGACTAGTTAACCAACAACTGTAATGATGTATTAGAGAGACAACAAGACTAGTTAACCAACAACTGTAATGATGTATTAGAGAGACAACAAGACTAGTTAACCAACAACTGTAATGATGTATTAGATACAACAAGACTAGTTAACCAACAACTGTAATGATGTATTAGAGAGACAACAAGACTAGTTAACCAACAACTGTAATGATGTATTAGAGAGACACCAAGACTAGTTAACCAACAACTGTAATGATGTATCAGAGAGACAACAAGACTAGTTAACCAACAACTGTAATGATGTATTAGAGAGACAACAAGACTAGTTAACCAACAACTGTAATGATGTATTAGAGACAACAAGACTAGTTAACCAACAACTGTAATGATGTATTAGAGAGACAACAAGACTAGTTAACCAACACCTGTAATGATGTATTAGAGAGACAACAAGACTAGTTAACCAACATCTGTAATGATGTATTAGAGAGACAACAAGACTAGTTAACCAACACCTGTAATGATGTATTAGAGACAACAAGACTAGTTAACCAACAACTGTAATGATGTATTAGAGACAACAAGACTAGTTAACCAACACCTGTAATGATGTATTAGAGAGACAACAAGACTAGTTAACCAACAACTGTAATGATGTATTAGAGACAACAAGACTAGTTAACCAACACCTGTAATGATGTATTAGAGACAACAAGACTAGTTAACCAACACCTGTAATGATGTATTAGAGACAACAAGACTAGTTAACCAACAACTGTAATGATGTATTAGAGAGACAACAAGACTAGTTAACCAACACCTGTAATGATGTATTAGAGAGACAACAAGACTAGTTAACCAACAACTGTAATGATGTATTAGAGAGACAACAAGACTAGTTAACCAACACCTGTAATGATGTATTAGAGAGACAACAAGACTAGTTAACCAACAACTGTAATGATGTATTAGAGAGACAACAAGACTAGTTAACCAACAACTGTAATGATGTATTAGAGAGACAACAAGACTAGTTAACCAACAACTGTAATGATGTATTAGAGAGACAACAAGACTAGTTAACCAACAACTGTAATGATGTATTAGAGAGACAACAAGACTAGTTAACCAACAACTGTAATGATGTATTAGAGAGACAACAAGACTAGTTAACCAACAACTGTAATGATGTATTAGAGAGACAACAAGACTAGTTAACCAACAACTGTAATGATGTATTAGAGACAACAAGACTAGTTAACCAACAACTGTAATGATGTATTAGAGAGACAACAAGACTAGTTAACCAACAACTGTAATGATGTATTAGAGAGACAACAAGACTAGTTAACCAACAACTGTAATGATGTATTAGAGAGACAACAAGACTAGTTAACCAACAACTGTAATGATGTATTAGAGAGACAACAAGACTAGTTAACCAACAACTGTAGTGATGTATTAGAGAGACAACAAGACTAGTTAACCAACAACTGTAATGATGTATTAGAGACAACAAGACTAGTTAACCAACAACTGTAATGATGTATTAGAGAGACAACAAGACTAGTTAACCAACAACTGTAATGATGTATTAGAGAGACAACAAGACTAGTTAACCAACAACTGTAATGATGTATTAGAGAGACAACAAGACTAGTTAACCAACAACTGTAATGATGTATTAGAGAGACAACAAGACTAGTTAACCAACAACTGTAATGATGTATTAGAGAGACAACAAGACTAGTTAACCAACAACTGTAATGATGTATTAGAGAGACAACAAGACTAGTTAACCAACACCTGTAATGATGTATTAGAGAGACAACAAGACTAGTTAACCAACACCTGTAATGATGTATTAGAGAGACAACAAGACTAGTTAACCAACACCTGTAATGATGTATTAGAGAGACAACAAGACTAGTTAACCAACACCTGTAATGATGTATTAGAGAGACAACAAGACTAGTTAACCAACACCTGTAATGATGTATTAGAGACAACCAGACTAGTTAACCAACACCTGTAATGATGTATTAGAGAGACAACAAGACTAGTTAACCAACAACTGTAATGATGTATTAGAGAGACAACAAGACTAGTTAACCAACAACTGTAATGATGTATTAGAGAGACAACAAGACTAGTTAACCAACAACTGTAATGATGTATTAGAGAGACAACAAGACTAGTTAACCAACAACTGTAATGATGTATTAGAGAGACAACAAGACTAGTTAACCAACAACTGTAATGATGTATTAGATACAACAAGACTAGTTAACCAACAACTGTAATGATGTATTAGAGAGACAACAAGACTAGTTAACCAACACCTGTAATGATGTATTAGAGACAACAAGACTAGTTAACCAACAACTGTAATGATGTATTAGAGAGACAACAAGACTAGTTAACCAACAACTGTAATGATGTATTAGAGAGACAACAAGACTAGTTAACCAACAACTGTAATGATGTATTAGAGAGACAACAAGACTAGTTAACCAACAACTGTAATGATGTATTAGAGAGACAACAAGACTAGTTAACCAACAACTGTAATGATGTATTAGAGACAACAAGACTAGTTAACCAACAACTGTAATGATGTATTAGAGACAACAAGACTAGTTAACCAACAACTGTAATGATGTATTAGAGACAACAAGACTAGTTAACCAACAACTGTAATGATGTATTAGAGAGACAACAAGACTAGTTAACCAACAACTGTAATGATGTATTAGAGACAACAAGACTAGTTAACCAACAACTGTAATGATGTATTAGAGAGACAACAAGACTAGTTAACCAACAACTGTAATGATGTATTAGAGAGACAACAAGACTAGTTAACCAACAACTGTAATGATGTATTAGAGAGACAACAAGACTAGTTAACCAACAACTGTAATGATGTATTAGAGACAACAAGACTAGTTAACCAACAACTGTAATGATGTATTAGAGACAACAAGACTAGTTAACCAACAACTGTAATGATGTATTAGAGAGACAACAAGACTAGTTAACCAACAACTGTAATGATGTATTAGAGAGACAACAAGACTAGTTAACCAACACCTGTAATGATGTATTAGAGAGACAACAAGACTAGTTAACCAACAACTGTAATGATGTATTAGAGAGACAACAAGACTAGTTAACCAACAACTGTAATGATGTATTAGAGAGACACCAAGACTAGTTAACCAACAACTGTAATGATGTATCAGAGAGACAACAAGACTAGTTAACCAACAACTGTAATGATGTATTAGAGAGACAACAAGACTAGTTAACCAACAACTGTAATGATGTATTAGAGACAACAAGACTAGTTAACCAACAACTGTAATGATGTATTAGAGAGACAACAAGACTAGTTAACCAACACCTGTAATGATGTATTAGAGAGACAACAAGACTAGTTAACCAACATCTGTAATGATGTATTAGAGACAACAAGACTAGTTAACCAACAACTGTAATGATGTATTAGAGACAACAAGACTAGTTAACCAACACCTGTAATGATGTATTAGAGAGACAACAAGACTAGTTAACCAACACCTGTAATGATGTATTAGAGACAACAAGACTAGTTAACCAACAACTGTAATGATGTATTAGAGACAACAAGACTAGTTAACCAACACCTGTAATGATGTATTAGAGACAACAAGACTAGTTAACCAACACCTGTAATGATGTATTAGAGACAACAAGACTAGTTAACCAACAACTGTAATGATGTATTAGAGAGACAACAAGACTAGTTAACCAACAACTGTAATGATGTATTAGAGAGACAACAAGACTAGTTAACCAACACCTGTAATGATGTATTAGAGAGACAACAAGACTAGTTAACCAACACCTGTAATGATGTAGTAGAGAGACAACAAGACTAGTTAACCAACAACTGTAATGATGTATTAGAGAGACAACAAGACTAGTTAACCAACAACTGTAATGATGTATTAGAGAGACAACAAGACTAGTTAACCAACACCTGTAATGATGTATTAGAGAGACAACAAGACTAGTTAACCAACACCTGTAATGATGTATTAGAGAGACAACAAGACTAGTTAACCAACACCTGTAATGATGTATTAGAGAGACAACAAGACTAGTTAACCAACACCTGTAATGATGTATTAGAGAGACAACAAGACTAGTTAACCAACACCTGTAATGATGTATTAGAGAGACAACAAGACTAGTTAACCAACAACTGTAATGATGTATTAGAGAGAAAACAAGACTAGTTAACCAACACCTGTAATGATGTATTAGAGAGACAACAAGACTAGTTAACCAACACCTGTAATGATGTATTAGAGAGACAACAAGACTAGTTAACCAACAACTGTAATGATGTATTAGAGATACAACAAGACTAGTTAACCAACACCTGTAATGATGTATTAGAGACAACAAGACTAGTTAACCAACAACTGTAATGATGTATTAGAGAGACAACAAGACTAGTTAACCAACACCTGTAATGATGTATTAGAGAGACAACAAGACTAGTTAACCAACAACTGTAATGATGTATTAGAGAGACAACAAGACTAGTTAACCAACAACTGTAATGATGTATTAGAGAGACAACAAGACTAGTTAACCAACAACTGTAATGATGTGTTAGAGACAACAAGACTAGTTAACCAACACCTGTAATGATGTATTAGAGACAACAAGACTAGTTAACCAACAACTGTAATGATGTATTAGAGAGACAACAAGACTAGTTAACCAACAACTGTAATGATGTATTAGAGACAACAAGACTAGTTAACCAACAACTGTAATGATGTATTAGAGAGACAACAAGACTAGTTAACCAACAACTGTAATGATGTATTAGAGAGACAACAAGACTAGTTAACCAACAACTGTAATGATGTATTAGAGAGACAACAAGACTAGTTAACCAACACCTGTAATGATGTATTAGAGACAACCAGACTAGTTAACCAACACCTGTAATGATGTATTAGAGAGACAACAAGACTAGTTAACCAACAACTGTAATGATGTATTAGAGAGACAACAAGACTAGTTAACCAACAACTGTAATGATGTATTAGAGAGACAACAAGACTAGTTAACCAACAACTGTAATGATGTATTAGAGAGACAACAAGACTAGTTAACCAACAACTGTAATGATGTATTAGAGAGACAACAAGACTAGTTAACCAACAACTGTAATGATGTATTAGATACAACAAGACTAGTTAACCAACAACTGTAATGATGTATTAGAGAGACAACAAGACTAGTTAACCAACACCTGTAATGATGTATTAGAGAGACAACAAGACTAGTTAACCAACAACTGTAATGATGTATTAGAGAGACAACAAGACTAGTTAACCAACAACTGTAATGATGTATTAGAGACAACAAGACTAGTTAACCAACAACTGTAATGATGTATTAGAGACAACAAGACTAGTTAACCAACAACTGTAATGATGTATTAGAGACAACAAGACTAGTTAACCAACAACTGTAATGATGTATTAGAGAGACAACAAGACTAGTTAACCAACAACTGTAATGATGTATTAGAGACAACAAGACTAGTTAACCAACAACTGTAATGATGTATTAGAGAGACACCAAGACTAGTTAACCAACAACTGTAATGATGTATCAGAGAGACAACAAGACTAGTTAACCAACAACTGTAATGATGTATTAGAGAGACAACAAGACTAGTTAACCAACAACTGTAATGATGTATTAGAGACAACAAGACTAGTTAACCAACAACTGTAATGATGTATTAGAGAGACAACAAGACTAGTTAACCAACACCTGTAATGATGTATTAGAGAGACAACAAGACTAGTTAACCAACATCTGTAATGATGTATTAGAGAGACAACAAGACTAGTTAACCAACACCTGTAATGATGTATTAGAGACAACAAGACTAGTTAACCAACAACTGTAATGATGTATTAGAGACAACAAGACTAGTTAACCAACACCTGTAATGATGTATTAGAGAGACAACAAGACTAGTTAACCAACAACTGTAATGATGTATTAGAGACAACAAGACTAGTTAACCAACACCTGTAATGATGTATTAGAGACAACAAGACTAGTTAACCAACACCTGTAATGATGTATTAGAGACAACAAGACTAGTTAACCAACAACTGTAATGATGTATTAGAGAGACAACAAGACTAGTTAACCAACACCTGTAATGATGTATTAGAGAGACAACAAGACTAGTTAACCAACAACTGTAATGATGTATTAGAGAGACAACAAGACTAGTTAACCAACACCTGTAATGATGTATTAGAGAGACAACAAGACTAGTTAACCAACAACTGTAATGATGTATTAGAGAGACAACAAGACTAGTTAACCAACAACTGTAATGATGTATTAGAGAGACAACAAGACTAGTTAACCAACAACTGTAATGATGTATTAGAGAGACAACAAGACTAGTTAACCAACAACTGTAATGATGTATTAGAGAGACAACAAGACTAGTTAACCAACAACTGTAATGATGTATTAGAGAGACAACAAGACTAGTTAACCAACAACTGTAATGATGTATTAGAGAGACAACAAGACTAGTTAACCAACAACTGTAATGATGTATTAGAGACAACAAGACTAGTTAACCAACAACTGTAATGATGTATTAGAGAGACAACAAGACTAGTTAACCAACAACTGTAATGATGTATTAGAGAGACAACAAGACTAGTTAACCAACAACTGTAATGATGTATTAGAGAGACAACAAGACTAGTTAACCAACAACTGTAATGATGTATTAGAGAGACAACAAGACTAGTTAACCAACAACTGTAGTGATGTATTAGAGAGACAACAAGACTAGTTAACCAACAACTGTAATGATGTATTAGAGACAACAAGACTAGTTAACCAACAACTGTAATGATGTATTAGAGAGACAACAAGACTAGTTAACCAACAACTGTAATGATGTATTAGAGAGACAACAAGACTAGTTAACCAACAACTGTAATGATGTATTAGAGAGACAACAAGACTAGTTAACCAACAACTGTAATGATGTATTAGAGAGACAACAAGACTAGTTAACCAACAACTGTAATGATGTATTAGAGAGACAACAAGACTAGTTAACCAACACCTGTAATGATGTATTAGAGAGACAACAAGACTAGTTAACCAACACCTGTAATGATGTATTAGAGAGACAACAAGACTAGTTAACCAACACCTGTAATGATGTATTAGAGAGACAACAAGACTAGTTAACCAACACCTGTAATGATGTATTAGAGAGACAACAAGACTAGTTAACCAACACCTGTAATGATGTATTAGAGACAACCAGACTAGTTAACCAACACCTGTAATGATGTATTAGAGAGACAACAAGACTAGTTAACCAACAACTGTAATGATGTATTAGAGAGACAACAAGACTAGTTAACCAACAACTGTAATGATGTATTAGAGAGACAACAAGACTAGTTAACCAACAACTGTAATGATGTATTAGAGAGACAACAAGACTAGTTAACCAACAACTGTAATGATGTATTAGAGAGACAACAAGACTAGTTAACCAACAACTGTAATGATGTATTAGATACAACAAGACTAGTTAACCAACAACTGTAATGATGTATTAGAGAGACAACAAGACTAGTTAACCAACAACTGTAATGATGTATTAGAGAGACACCAAGACTAGTTAACCAACAACTGTAATGATGTATCAGAGAGACAACAAGACTAGTTAACCAACAACTGTAATGATGTATTAGAGAGACAACAAGACTAGTTAACCAACAACTGTAATGATGTATTAGAGACAACAAGACTAGTTAACCAACAACTGTAATGATGTATTAGAGAGACAACAAGACTAGTTAACCAACACCTGTAATGATGTATTAGAGAGACAACAAGACTAGTTAACCAACATCTGTAATGATGTATTAGAGAGACAACAAGACTAGTTAACCAACACCTGTAATGATGTATTAGAGACAACAAGACTAGTTAACCAACAACTGTAATGATGTATTAGAGACAACAAGACTAGTTAACCAACACCTGTAATGATGTATTAGAGAGACAACAAGACTAGTTAACCAACAACTGTAATGATGTATTAGAGACAACAAGACTAGTTAACCAACACCTGTAATGATGTATTAGAGACAACAAGACTAGTTAACCAACACCTGTAATGATGTATTAGAGACAACAAGACTAGTTAACCAACAACTGTAATGATGTATTAGAGAGACAACAAGACTAGTTAACCAACACCTGTAATGATGTATTAGAGAGACAACAAGACTAGTTAACCAACAACTGTAATGATGTATTAGAGAGACAACAAGACTAGTTAACCAACACCTGTAATGATGTATTAGAGAGACAACAAGACTAGTTAACCAACAACTGTAATGATGTATTAGAGAGACAACAAGACTAGTTAACCAACAACTGTAATGATGTATTAGAGAGACAACAAGACTAGTTAACCAACAACTGTAATGATGTATTAGAGAGACAACAAGACTAGTTAACCAACAACTGTAATGATGTATTAGAGAGACAACAAGACTAGTTAACCAACAACTGTAATGATGTATTAGAGAGACAACAAGACTAGTTAACCAACAACTGTAATGATGTATTAGAGAGACAACAAGACTAGTTAACCAACAACTGTAATGATGTATTAGAGACAACAAGACTAGTTAACCAACAACTGTAATGATGTATTAGAGAGACAACAAGACTAGTTAACCAACAACTGTAATGATGTATTAGAGAGACAACAAGACTAGTTAACCAACAACTGTAATGATGTATTAGAGAGACAACAAGACTAGTTAACCAACAACTGTAATGATGTATTAGAGAGACAACAAGACTAGTTAACCAACAACTGTAGTGATGTATTAGAGAGACAACAAGACTAGTTAACCAACAACTGTAATGATGTATTAGAGACAACAAGACTAGTTAACCAACAACTGTAATGATGTATTAGAGAGACAACAAGACTAGTTAACCAACAACTGTAATGATGTATTAGAGAGACAACAAGACTAGTTAACCAACAACTGTAATGATGTATTAGAGAGACAACAAGACTAGTTAACCAACAACTGTAATGATGTATTAGAGAGACAACAAGACTAGTTAACCAACAACTGTAATGATGTATTAGAGAGACAACAAGACTAGTTAACCAACAACTGTAATGATGTATTAGAGAGACAACAAGACTAGTTAACCAACACCTGTAATGATGTATTAGAGAGACAACAAGACTAGTTAACCAACACCTGTAATGATGTATTAGAGAGACAACAAGACTAGTTAACCAACACCTGTAATGATGTATTAGAGAGACAACAAGACTAGTTAACCAACACCTGTAATGATGTATTAGAGAGACAACAAGACTAGTTAACCAACACCTGTAATGATGTATTAGAGACAACCAGACTAGTTAACCAACACCTGTAATGATGTATTAGAGAGACAACAAGACTAGTTAACCAACAACTGTAATGATGTATTAGAGAGACAACAAGACTAGTTAACCAACAACTGTAATGATGTATTAGAGAGACAACAAGACTAGTTAACCAACAACTGTAATGATGTATTAGAGAGACAACAAGACTAGTTAACCAACAACTGTAATGATGTATTAGAGAGACAACAAGATTAGTTAACCAACAACTGTAATGATGTATTAGATACAACAAGACTAGTTAACCAACAACTGTAATGATGTATTAGAGAGACAACAAGACTAGTTAACCAACACCTGTAATGATGTATTAGAGACAACAAGACTAGTTAACCAACAACTGTAATGATGTATTAGAGAGACAACAAGACTAGTTAACCAACAACTGTAATGATGTATTAGAGAGACAACAAGACTAGTTAACCAACAACTGTAATGATGTATTAGATACAACAAGACTAGTTAACCAACAACTGTAATGATGTATTAGAGAGACAACAAGACTAGTTAACCAACAACTGTAATGATGTATTAGAGAGACACCAAGACTAGTTAACCAACAACTGTAATGATGTATCAGAGAGACAACAAGACTAGTTAACCAACAACTGTAATGATGTATTAGAGAGACAACAAGACTAGTTAACCAACAACTGTAATGATGTATTAGAGACAACAAGACTAGTTAACCAACAACTGTAATGATGTATTAGAGAGACAACAAGACTAGTTAACCAACACCTGTAATGATGTATTAGAGAGACAACAAGACTAGTTAACCAACATCTGTAATGATGTATTAGAGAGACAACAAGACTAGTTAACCAACACCTGTAATGATGTATTAGAGACAACAAGACTAGTTAACCAACAACTGTAATGATGTATTAGAGACAACAAGACTAGTTAACCAACACCTGTAATGATGTATTAGAGAGACAACAAGACTAGTTAACCAACAACTGTAATGATGTATTAGAGACAACAAGACTAGTTAACCAACACCTGTAATGATGTATTAGAGACAACAAGACTAGTTAACCAACACCTGTAATGATGTATTAGAGACAACAAGACTAGTTAACCAACAACTGTAATGATGTATTAGAGAGACAACAAGACTAGTTAACCAACACCTGTAATGATGTATTAGAGAGACAACAAGACTAGTTAACCAACAACTGTAATGATGTATTAGAGAGACAACAAGACTAGTTAACCAACACCTGTAATGATGTATTAGAGAGACAACAAGACTAGTTAACCAACAACTGTAATGATGTATTAGAGAGACAACAAGACTAGTTAACCAACAACTGTAATGATGTATTAGAGAGACAACAAGACTAGTTAACCAACAACTGTAATGATGTATTAGAGAGACAACAAGACTAGTTAACCAACAACTGTAATGATGTATTAGAGAGACAACAAGACTAGTTAACCAACAACTGTAATGATGTATTAGAGAGACAACAAGACTAGTTAACCAACAACTGTAATGATGTATTAGAGACAACAAGACTAGTTAACCAACAACTGTAATGATGTATTAGAGACAACAACACTAGTTAACCAACAACTGTAATGATGTATTAGAGAGACAACAAGACTAGTTAACCAACAACTGTAATGATGTATTAGAGACAACAAGACTAGTTAACCAACAACTGTAATGATGTATTAGAGAGACAACAAGACTAGTTAACCAACAACTGTAATGATGTATTAGAGAGACAACAAGACTAGTTAACCAACAACTGTAATGATGTATTAGAGAGACAACAAGACTAGTTAACCAACAACTGTAATGATGTATTAGAGACAACAAGACTAGTTAACCAACAACTGTAATGATGTATTAGAGACAACAAGACTAGTTAACCAACAACTGTAATGATGTATTAGAGAGACAACAAGACTAGTTAACCAACAACTGTAATGATGTATTAGAGAGACAACAAGACTAGTTAACCAACAACTGTAATGATGTATTAGAGAGACAACAAGACTAGTTAACCAACACCTGTAATGATGTATTAGAGAGACAACAAGACTAGTTAACCAACAACTGTAATGATGTATTAGAGAGACAACAAGACTAGTTAACCAACAACTGTAATGATGTATTAGAGAGACACCAAGACTAGTTAACCAACAACTGTAATGATGTATCAGAGAGACAACAAGACTAGTTAACCAACAACTGTAATGATGTATTAGAGAGACAACAAGACTAGTTAACCAACAACTGTAATGATGTATTAGAGACAACAAGACTAGTTAACCAACAACTGTAATGATGTATTAGAGAGACAACAAGACTAGTTAACCAACACCTGTAATGATGTATTAGAGAGACAACAAGACTAGTTAACCAACATCTGTAATGATGTATTAGAGACAACAAGACTAGTTAACCAACAACTGTAATGATGTATTAGAGACAACAAGACTAGTTAACCAACACCTGTAATGATGTATTAGAGAGACAACAAGACTAGTTAACCAACACCTGTAATGATGTATTAGAGACAACAAGACTAGTTAACCAACAACTGTAATGATGTATTAGAGACAACAAGACTAGTTAACCAACACCTGTAATGATGTATTAGAGACAACAAGACTAGTTAACCAACACCTGTAATGATGTATTAGAGACAACAAGACTAGTTAACCAACAACTGTAATGATGTATTAGAGAGACAACAAGACTAGTTAACCAACAACTGTAATGATGTATTAGAGAGACAACAAGACTAGTTAACCAACACCTGTAATGATGTATTAGAGAGACAACAAGACTAGTTAACCAACACCTGTAATGATGTAGTAGAGAGACAACAAGACTAGTTAACCAACAACTGTAATGATGTATTAGAGAGACAACAAGACTAGTTAACCAACAACTGTAATGATGTATTAGAGAGACAACAAGACTAGTTAACCAACACCTGTAATGATGTATTAGAGAGACAACAAGACTAGTTAACCAACACCTGTAATGATGTATTAGAGAGACAACAAGACTAGTTAACCAACACCTGTAATGATGTATTAGAGAGACAACAAGACTAGTTAACCAACACCTGTAATGATGTATTAGAGAGACAACAAGACTAGTTAACCAACACCTGTAATGATGTATTAGAGAGACAACAAGACTAGTTAACCAACAACTGTAATGATGTATTAGAGAGAAAACAAGACTAGTTAACCAACACCTGTAATGATGTATTAGAGAGACAACAAGACTAGTTAACCAACACCTGTAATGATGTATTAGAGAGACAACAAGACTAGTTAACCAACAACTGTAATGATGTATTAGAGATACAACAAGACTAGTTAACCAACACCTGTAATGATGTATTAGAGACAACAAGACTAGTTAACCAACAACTGTAATGATGTATTAGAGAGACAACAAGACTAGTTAACCAACACCTGTAATGATGTATTAGAGAGACAACAAGACTAGTTAACCAACAACTGTAATGATGTATTAGAGAGACAACAAGACTAGTTAACCAACAACTGTAATGATGTATTAGAGAGACAACAAGACTAGTTAACCAACAACTGTAATGATGTGTTAGAGACAACAAGACTAGTTAACCAACACCTGTAATGATGTATTAGAGACAACAAGACTAGTTAACCAACAACTGTAATGATGTATTAGAGAGACAACAAGACTAGTTAACCAACAACTGTAATGATGTATTAGAGACAACAAGACTAGTTAACCAACAACTGTAATGATGTATTAGAGAGACAACAAGACTAGTTAACCAACAACTGTAATGATGTATTAGAGAGACAACAAGACTAGTTAACCAACAACTGTAATGATGTATTAGAGAGACAACAAGACTAGTTAACCAACACCTGTAATGATGTATTAGAGAGACAACAAGACTAGTTAACCAACAACTGTAATGATGTATTAGAGACAACAAGACTAGTTAACCAACACCTGTAATGATGTATTAGAGAGACAACAAGACTAGTTAACCAACATCTGTAATGATGTATTAGAGAGACAACAAGACTAGTTAACCAACAACTGTAATGATGTATTAGAGACAACAAGACTAGTTAACCAACACCTGTAATGATGTATTAGAGAGACAACAAGACTAGTTAACCAACAACTGTAATGATGTATTAGAGACAACAAGACTAGTTAACCAACACCTGTAATGATGTATTAGAGAGACAAGACTAGTTAACCAACAACTGTAATGATGTATTAGAGAGACAACAAGACTAGTTAACCAACAACTGTAATGATGTATTAGAGAGACAACAAGACTAGTTAACCAACACCTGTAATGATGTATTAGAGAGACAACAAGACTAGTTAACCAACAACTGTAATGATGTATTAGAGACAACAAGACTAGTTAACCAACACCTGTAATGATGTATTAGAGACAACAAGACTAGTTAACCAACAACTGTAATGATGTATTAGAGACAACAAGACTAGTTAACCAACAACTGTAATGATGTATTAGAGACAACAAGACTAGTTAACCAACACCTGTAATGATGTATTAGAGAGACAACAAGACTAGTTAACCAACAACTGTAATGATGTATTAGAGACAACAAGACTAGTTAACCAACAACTGTAATGATGTATTAGAGAGACAACAAGACTAGTTAACCAACACCTGTAATGATGTATTAGAGAGACAACAAGACTAGTTAACCAACAACTGTAATGATGTATTAGAGAGACAACAAGACTAGTTAACCAACAACTGTAATGATGTATTAGAGAGACAACAAGACTAGTTAACCAACACCTGTAATGATGTATTAGAGACAACAAGACTAGTTAACCAACAACTGTAATGATGTATTAGAGAGACAACAAGACTAGTTAACCAACAACTGTAATGATGTATTAGAGAGACAACAAGACTAGTTAACCAACAACTGTAATGATGTATTAGAGAGACAACAAGACTAGTTAACCAACACCTGTAATGATGTATTAGAGAGACAACCAGACTAGTTAACCAACAGCTGTAATGATGTATTAGAGACAACAAGACTAGTTAACCAACAACTGTAATGATGTATTAGAGAGACAACAAGACTAGTTAACCAACAACTGTAATGATGTATTAGAGAGACAACAAGACTAGTTAACCAACAACTGTAATGATGTATTAGAGAGACAACAAGACTAGTTAACCAACAACTGTAATGATGTATTAGAGAGACAACAAGACTAGTTAACCAACAACTGTAATGATGTATTAGAGAGACAACAAGACTAGTTAACCAACAACTGTAATGATGCATTAGAGACAACAAGACTAGTTAACCAACAACTGTAATGATGTATTAGAGACAACAAGACTAGTTAACCAACACCTGTAATGATGTATTAGAGAGACAACAAGACTAGTTAACCAACAACTTTAATGATGTATTAGAGACAACAAGACTAGTTAACCAACAACTGTAATGATGTATTAGAGACAACAAGACTAGTTAACCAACAACTGTAATGATGTATTAGAGACAACAAGACTAGTTAACCAACACCTGTAATGATGTATTAGAGAGACAACAAGACTAGTTAACCAACAACTGTAATGATGTATTAGAGACAACAAGACTAGTTAACCAACAACTGTAATGATGTATTAGAGAGACAACAAGACTAGTTAACCAACACCTGTAATGATGTATTAGAGAGACAACAAGACTAGTTAACCAACAACTGTAATGATGTATTAGAGAGACAACAAGACTAGTTAACCAACAACTGTAATGATGTATTAGAGAGACAACAAGACTAGTTAACCAACACCTGTAATGATGTATTAGAGACAACAAGACTAGTTAACCAACAACTGTAATGATGTATTAGAGAGACAACAAGACTAGTTAACCAACAACTGTAATGATGTATTAGAGAGACAACAAGACTAGTTAACCAACAACTGTAATGATGTATTAGAGAGACAACAAGACTAGTTAACCAACACCTGTAATGATGTATTAGAGAGACAACCAGACTAGTTAACCAACAGCTGTAATGATGTATTAGAGACAACAAGACTAGTTAACCAACAACTGTAATGATGTATTAGAGAGACAACAAGACTAGTTAACCAACAACTGTAATGATGTATTAGAGAGACAACAAGACTAGTTAACCAACAACTGTAATGATGTATTAGAGAGACAACAAGACTAGTTAACCAACAACTGTAATGATGTATTAGAGAGACAACAAGACTAGTTAACCAACAACTGTAATGATGTATTAGAGAGACAACAAGACTAGTTAACCAACAACTGTAATGATGCATTAGAGACAACAAGACTAGTTAACCAACAACTGTAATGATGTATTAGAGACAACAAGACTAGTTAACCAACACCTGTAATGATGTATTAGAGAGACAACAAGACTAGTTAACCAACAACTTTAATGATGTATTAGAGACAACAAGACTAGTTAACCAACAACTGTAATGATGTATTAGAGAGACAACAAGACTAGTTAACCAACAACTGTAATGATGTATTAGAGACAACAAGACTAGTTAACCAACACCTGTAATGATGTATTAGAGAGACAACAAGACTAGTTAACCAACAACTTTAATGATGTATTAGAGACAACAAGACTAGTTAACCAACACCTGTAATGATGTATTAGAGACAACAAGACTAGTTAACCAACAACTGTAATGATGTATTAGAGACAACAAGACTAGTTAACCAACAACTGTAATGATGTATTAGAGACAACAAGACTAGTTAACCAACACCTGTAATGATGTATTAGAGAGACAACACGACTAGTTAACCAACAACTGTAATGATGTATTAGAGAGACAACAAGACTAGTTAACCAACAACTGTAATGATGTATTAGAGAGACAACAAGACTAGTTAACCAACACCTGTAATGATGTATTAGAGAGACAACAAGACTAGTTAACCAACAACTGTAATGATGTATTAGAGAGACAACAAGACTAGTTAACCAACAACTGTAATGATGTATTAGAGAGACAACAAGACTAGTTAACCAACACCTGTAATGATGTATTAGAGACAACAAGACTAGTTAACCAACAACTGTAATGATGTATTAGAGAGACAACAAGACTAGTTAACCAACAACTGTAATGATGTATTAGAGAGACAACAAGACTAGTTAACCAACAACTGTAATGATGTATTAGAGAGACAACAAGACTAGTTAACCAACACCTGTAATGATGTATTAGAGAGACAACCAGACTAGTTAACCAACAGCTGTAATGATGTATTAGAGACAACAAGACTAGTTAACCAACAACTGTAATGATGTATTAGAGAGACAACAAGACTAGTTAACCAACAACTGTAATGATGTATTAGAGAGACAACAAGACTAGTTAACCAACAACTGTAATGATGTATTAGAGAGACAACAAGACTAGTTAACCAACAACTGTAATGATGTATTAGAGAGACAACAAGACTAGTTAACCAACAACTGTAATGATGTATTAGAGAGACAACAAGACTAGTTAACCAACAACTGTAATGATGCATTAGAGACAACAAGACTAGTTAACCAACAACTGTAATGATGTATTAGAGACAACAAGACTAGTTAACCAACACCTGTAATGATGTATTAGAGAGACAACAAGACTAGTTAACCAACAACTTTAATGATGTATTAGAGACAACAAGACTAGTTAACCAACAACTGTAATGATGTATTAGAGAGACAACAAGACTAGTTAACCAACAACTGTAATGATGTATTAGAGAGACAACAAGACTAGTTAACCAACAACTGTAATGATGTATTAGAGACAACAAGACTAGTTAACCAACAACTGTAATGATGTATTAGAGACAACAAGACTAGTTAACCAACAACTGTAATGATGTATTAGAGACAACAAGACTAGTTAACCAACACCTGTAATTATGTATTAGAGACAAGACTAGTTAACCAACACCTGTAATGATGTATTAGAGACAACAAGACTAGTTAACCAACAACTGTAATGATGTAATAGAGAGACAACAAGACTAGTTAACCAACACCTGTAATGATGTATTAGAGACAACAGGACTAGTTAACCAACACCTGTAATGATGTATTAGAGAGACAACAAGACTAGTTAACCAACAACTGTAATGATGTATTAGAGAGACAACAAGACTAGTTAACCAACAACTGTAATGGTGTATTAGAGACAACAAGACTAGTTAACCAACAACTGTAATGATGTATTAGAGACAACAAGACTAGTTAACCAACACCTGTAATGATGTATTAGAGACAACAAGACTAGTTAACCAACAACTGTAATGATGTATTAGAGAGACAACAAGACTAGTTAACCAACAACTGTAATGATGTATTAGAGAGACAACAAGACTAGTTAACCAACAACTGTAATGATGTATTAGAGACAACAAGACTAGTTAACCAACAACTGTAATGATGTATTAGAGAGACAACAAGACTAGTTAACCAACAACTGTAATGATGTATTAGAGACAACAAGACTAGTTAACCAACAACTGTAATGATGTATTAGAGAGACAACAAGACTAGTTAACCAACAACTGTAATGATGTATTAGAGAGACAACAAGACTAGTTAACCAACAGCTGTAATGATGTATTAGAGACAACAAGACTAGTTAACCAACAACTGTAATGATGTATTAGAGAGACAACAAGACTAGTTAACCAACAACTGTAATGATGTATTAGAGACAACAAGACTAGTTAACCAACAACTGTAATGATGTATTAGAGAGACAACAAGACTAGTTAACCAACAACTGTAATGATGTATTAGAGACAACAAGACTAGTTAACCAACAACTGTAATGATGTATTAGAGACAACAAGACTAGTTAACCAACAACTGTAATGATGTATTAGAGACAACAAGACTAGTTAACCAACAACTGTAATGATGTATTAGAGACAACAAGACTAGTTAACCAACAACTGTAATGATGTATTAGAGAGACAACAAGACTAGTTAACCAACAACTGTAATGATTTATTAGAGACAACAAGACTAGTTAACCAACAACTGTAATGATGTATTAGAGAGACAACAAGACTAGTTAACCAACAACTGTAATGATGTATTAGAGAGACAACAAGACTAGTTAACCAACAACTGTAATGATGTATTAGAGAGACAACAAGACTAGTTAACCAACAACTGTAATGATGTATTAGAGAGACAACAAGACTAGTTAACCAACAACTGTAATGATGTATTAGAGAGACAACAAGACTAGTTAACCAACAACTGTAATGATGTATTAGAGAGACAACAAGACTAGTTAACCAACAACTGTAATGATGTATTAGAGAGACAACAAGACTAGTTAACCAACAACTGTAATGATGTATTAGAGACAACAAGACTAGTTAACCAACAACTGTAATGATGTATTAGAGAGACAACAAGACTAGTTAACCAACAACTGTAATGATGTATTAGAGACAACAAGACTAGTTAACCAACACCTGTAATGATGTATTAGAGAGACAACAAGACTAGTTAACCAACAACTGTAATGATGTATTAGAGACAACAAGACTAGTTAACCAACAACTGTAATGATGTATTAGAGACAACAAGACTAGTTAACCAACAACTGTAATGATGTATTAGAGACAACAAGACTAGTTAACCAACAACTGTAATGATGTATTAGAGAGACAACAAGACTAGTTAACCAACAACTGTAATGATGTATTAGAGACAACAAGACTAGTTAACCAACAACTGTAATGATGTATTAGAGACAACAAGACTAGTTAACCAACAACTGTAATGATGTATTAGAGAGACAACAAGACTAGTTAACCAACACCTGTAATGATGTATTAGAGAGACAACAAGACTAGTTAACCAACACCTGTAATGCTGTATTAGTATCTTAAATAAACATTTGGAGATTAAATATAGTTTAAATGTTTTCAACAATCTAAGTCAACACTGTATCTTCTGGCCCGTAGTTGTGCATGTGTGGGTTTGTTGCCTAACAACCAAACCATCTGAATGGGCCCTAGCCAACGGTACAGTACACTATATATAGGAAGTAAGTTGGGAAGAAATGCTGACCTCAAGCAGCATGGAAAATAACTGATCTTAGCAATACTAAAGCTCTGTCGTGACACACACACACACACACACACACACACACACACACACACACACACACACACACACACACACACACAGTAATACTGTTACGTATCTTGCATTACTCATATCTATATACTGTATTCTATTCTATGCTGCTCTGACATCGCTCATCCATATATTTATATATTCTTAATTCCATTCCTTTACTTTATATTTGTGTGTATTGGTTATATGTTGTGAAATTTGTTAGACTGAACCGTGGGAACTAGAAGCACAAGCGTTTCGCTACGCCCGCATTAATATCTGCTAAACACGTGTATCTGACAAATAAAATTTGATTTGATACAGGGAGTATGAAAGTCAGTCTGTCTGAAATGTTTTTAATGCAATTTGCTGTGTAAGCTCAGCCAATAGGCTACACTAATGTACACACGCACACACACACAAGCGCACAGACGCACACCAGATGTGGACAACCAGATGTCTGCGGTCTAAAGTCTGACTCCCGCCGGTGCTGTCATAAGACATCAGGCGGGTCTCCAGAATCATATTGATCATAAGACATCAGGCGGGTCTACAGAATCATATTGATCATAAGACATCAGGCGGGTCTACAGAATCATATTGATCATAAGACATCAGGCGGGTCTACAGAATCATATTGATCATAAGACATCAGGCGGGTCTACAGAATCATATTGATCATAAGACATCAGGCGGGTCTCCAGAATCATATTGATCATAAGACATCAGGCGGGTCTACAGAATCATATTGATCATAAGACATCAGGCGGGTCTACAGAATCATATTGATCATAAGACATCAGGCGGGTCTCCAGAATCATATTGATCATAAGACATCAGGCGGGTCTACAGAATCATATTGATCATAAGACATCAGGCGGGTCTACAGAATCATATTGATCATAAGACATCAGGCGGGTCTACAGAATCATATTGATCATAAGACATCAGGCGGGTCTACAGAATCATATTGATCATAAGACAATAAGGCGGGTCTACAGAATCATATTGATCATAAGACAATAAGGAGGGTCTACAGAATCATATTGATCATGAGACAAGCGTCGAGGTCCCCGGCTTCTCTCACACACACACACACACACACACACACACACACACACACACACAACGCTGGGTATATTAGCTGGTTAGTACTGTCTCTGTGACGAGATGAAACAACTACTGACAAGAAGGCTGAGAGGAGAGTGTGTATGTGTGTGTGTGTGTGTGTGTGTGTGTGTGTGTGTGTGTGTGTGTGTGTGTGCGCGCGCGCGTGCGTGCGTGCGTGCGTGCGTGTGCGCGTGTGTGTGTGGATTGAGCCAGATAATTAGAGTGTGTCCATATGTGCGTGACTGGGGTGATAATTGTGTGTGTGTGTGTGTGTGTGTGTGTGTGTGTGTGTGTGGTCTCTCTACGGAGAGGAATGTCAGCCTATTGCTCATCAGTGTTCATTAGAAATACCAGCCAGGGAACTCTTCTATCCATCCCTTTCCCCCTCCCTCTCTCCTCTCCCCCTCCCCTCTCCCTCCTCCTTCATCCCCCTTTTCTATTAGAATAATCTCCCCTTTTCCTCCCCCTCATCCCTCTCGCTCTCACTTTACTTTTCCTCTCCTCTCCCCTCTCTCCTCTCCCCCCTCCCCCTCCCCTCTCTCTCCTAAACAAAGCGGTCTCTGTTTGTGGACATCACGTAACAGGGACCCAGCGACCGGAAGAAAAAAGGTAGAATAGAGAGAGAGAAGTCCCTGCAGCATGGCATGCTGGGTAATCCAGCATACATACAAGGGTGTGTGTGTGTGTGTGTGTGTATGTACACTACATGACCAAAAGTATGTGGACACCTGCTCGTCGAACATCTCATTCCAAAATCATGGGCATTAATATGGAGTTGGTCCCCCCTTTGCTGCTATAACAGCCTCCACTCTTTTTTTAGTATTTTATGTAACCTTTATTTAACCTTTATTTAACTGGGCGAGTCAGTTAAGAACAAATTCTTATTTACAATGACGGCCTACACCGTCCAAACCCGGACGACGTTGGGCCAACTGTGCGCCGCCCTATGGGACTCCCAATCACGGCCGGTAGCGATACAGCCTGGAATCGAACCAGGGTGTCTGTAGTGACACCTCTTGCACTGAGATGCAGTGCCTCAGACGGCTCCGTCACTCGGGAGCCCTCTCTTCTGGGAAGGCTTTCCACTAGATGTTGGAACATTGCTGCTGTAACAGCCTCCACTCTTCTGGGAAGGCTTTCCACTAGATGTTGGAACATTGCTGCTGTAACAGCCTCCACTCTTCTGGGAAGGCTTTCCACTAGATGTTGGAACATTGCTGTTGGAACTTGCTTCCTTTCAGCCACAAGAGCATTAGTGAGGTCGGGCACTGATGTTGGGTGATTAGGCCTGGCTCACAGTCGGTGTTGTAATTCATCCCAAAGGTGTTCGATGGGGTTGAGGTCAGGACTCTCTGCAGGCCAGTCAAGTGATTCCACACCGATCTCGACAAACCATTTCTGTATGGACATCACTTTGTCATGTTGAAACAGGAAAAGGCCTTTCCCTAAACTGTTGCCACAAAGTTGGAAGCATAGAATAATCTAGAACGTCATTATATGCTGTAGTGTTAAGATTTGCCTTCACTGGAACTAAGGGACCTAGCCCGAACCATGAAAAAGAGACCCAGACCATTGTTCCTCCTCCACCAAACTTTACAGTTGGCACTGTGCATTCGAGCAGGTAGCGTTCTCCTGGCATCCGCCAAACCCAGATTTGTCCGTCTTAGGTAGAAGTGTTTTTAGGGGTGGTGAGAGTCAGTTTTAGGTAGAAGTGTTTTAGGGGTGGTGAGAGTCAGTTTTAGGTAGTAGTGTTTTTAGGGGTGGTGAGAGTCAGTTTTAGGTAGTAGTGTTTTTAGGGGTGGTGAGGGTCAGTTTAGGTAGTAGTGTTTTAGGGGTGGTGAGGGTCAGTTTTAGGTAGTAGTGTTTTAGGGGTGGTGAGGGTCAGTTTTAGGTAGTAGTGTTTTAGGGGTGGTGAGGGTCAGTTTTAGGTAGTAGTGTTTTAGGGGTGGTGAGGGTCAGTTTTAGGTAGTAGTGTTTTAGGGGTGGTGAGGGTCAGTTTTAGGTAGTAGTGTTTTAGGGGTGGTGAGGATCAGTTTTAGGTAGTAGTGTTTTTAGGGGTGGTGAGGGTCAGTTTTAGGTAGTAGTGTTTTAGGGGTGGTGGGAGTCAGTTTTAGGTAGAAGTGTTTTTAGGGGTGGTGAGGGACAGTTTTAGGTAGTAGTGTTTTTAGGGGTGGTGAGGGTCAGTTTTAGGTAGTAGTGTTTTAGGGGTGGTGGGAGTCAGTTTTAGGTAGAAGTGTTTTAGGGGTGGTGAGGGTCAGTTTTAGGTAGTAGTGTTTTTAGGGGTGGTGAGGGTCAGTTTTAGGTAGTAGTGTTTTTAGGGGTGGTGAGGGTCAGTTTTAGGTAGTAGTGTTTTTAGGGGTGGTGAGGGTCAGGTTTAGGTAGTAGTGTTTTTAGGGGTGGTGAGGGTCAGTTTTAGGTAGTAGTGTTTTAGGGGTGGTGAGGGTCAGGTTTAGGTAGTAGTGTTTTTAGGGGTGGTGGGAGTCAGTTTTAGGTAGAAGTGTTTTAGGGGTGGTGAGAGTCAGTTTTAGGTAGTAGTGTTTTTAGGGGTGGTGAGGGTCAGTTTTAGGTAGTAGTGTTTTAGGGGTGGTGAGGGTCAGTTTTTCAGGACATTTCGTTTTAGGATTTAAGGGCATATGGGTGTGTGTGTGTGTGTGTGTGTGTGTGTGTGTGTGTGTGTGTGTGTGTGTGTGTGTGTGTGTGTGTGTGTGTGTGTGTGTGTGTGTGTGTGTGTGTGTGTGTGCGTGCGTGTGTGTGTGCGTGTGCGTGTGTGTGCGCGCTTGTCTCCTACCTCCAGGTCATCCAGTGAGCGTGCCAGGCTGATGCGTTTGGAGCGGCCGAAGGATCGCCTTCCTGAAGAGCGCTGAGGTAGAGGAGGGAAGCCCTTAGTCAGACCTCTAAACCGACCAACCTAGAGAGGAACACACACAGGTTAACTCTACACACTTCAATACATGGTCCTCTAAACCGACCGGCCTAGAGAGGAACACACACAGGTTAACTCTCCACACTTCAATACATGGTCCTCTAAACCGACCAGCCTAGAGAGAAACACACACAGGTTAACTCTCCACACTTCATTAGATGGTCCTCTAAACCGACCGGCCTAGAGAGGAACACACAAAGGTTAACTCTCCACACTTCAATACATGGTCCTCTAAACCGACCAGCCTAGAGAGGAACACACACAGGTTAACTCTCCACACTTCAATACATGGTCCTCTAAACCGACCGGCCTAGAGAGGAACACACACAGGTTAACTCTCCACACTTCAATACATGGTCCTCTAAACCGACCGGCCTAGAGAGAAACACACAGGTTAACTCTCCACACTTCAATACATGGTCCTCTAAACCGACCGGCCTAGAGAGGAACACACACAGGTTAACTCTCCACACTTCAATACATGGTCCTCTAAACCGACCGGCCTAGAGAGGAACACACAGGTTAACTCTCCACACTTCAATACATGGACCTCTAAACCGACCGGCCTAGAGAGAAACACACAGGTTAACTCTCCACACTTCAATACATGGACCTCTAAACCGACCAGCCTAGAGAGGAACACACACAGGTTAACTCTCCACACTTCAATACATGGTCCTCTAAACCGACCGGCCTAGAGAGGAACACACACAGGTTAACTCTCCACACTTCAATACATGGTCCTCTAAACCGACCAGCCTAGAGAGAAACACACACAGGTTAACTCTCCACACTTCAATACATGGTCCTCTAAACCGACCGGCCTAGAGAGGAACACACACAGGTTAACTCTCCACACTTCAATACATGGTCCTCTAAACCGACCAGCCTAGAGAGGAACACACACAGGTTAACTCTCCACACTTCAATACAAGAAACTCTGTAGTTCAGTTAGTAGAACATGGTCCTCTGTAGTTAGTAGAACATGGTCCTCTGTAGCTCAGTTAGTAGAACATGGTCCTCTATAGTTAGTAGAACATGGTCCTCTGTAGTTCAGTTAGTAGAACATGGTCCTCTGTGGCTCAGTTAGTAGAACATGGTCCTCTGTAGTTAGTAGAACATGGTCCTCTGTAGCTCAGTTAGTAGAACATGGTCCTCTATAGTTAGTAGAACATGGTCCTCTGTAGTTCAGTTAGTAGAACATGGTCCTCTGTAGTTCAGTTAGTAGAACATGGTCCTCTGTAGTTAGTAGAACATGGTCCTCTGTAGTTCAGTTAGTAGAACATGGTCCTCTATAGTTAGTAGAACATGGTCCTCTGTAGTTCAGTTAGTAGAACATGGTCCTCTGTAGTTCAGTTAGTAGAACATGGTCCTCTGTAGTTAGTAGAACATGGTCCTCTGTAGTTCAGTTAGTAGAACATGGTCCTCTGTAGTTAGTAGAACATGGTCCTCTGTAGTTCAGTTAGTAGAACATGGTCCTCTATAGTTAGTAGAACATGGTCCTCTGTAGTTCAGTTAGTAGAACATGGTCCTCTATAGTTAGTAGAACATGGTCCTCTGTAGTTCAGTTAGTAGAACATGGTCCTCTGTAGTTCAGTTAGTAGAACATGGTCCTCTGTAGTTAGTAGAACATGGTCCTCTGTAACTCAGTTAGTAGAACATGGTCCTCTGTAGTTCAGTAAGTAGAACATGGTCCTCTGTAGTTAGTAGAACATGGTCCTCTGTAACTCAGTTAGTAGAACATGGTCCTCTGTAGTTCAGTTAGTAGAACATGGTCCTCTGTAGTTCAGTTAGTAGAACATGGTCCTCTGTAGTTCAGTTAGTAGAACATGGTCCTCTGTAGTTCAGTTAGTAGAACATGGTCCTCTGTAGTTCAGTTAGTAGAACATGGTCCTCTGTAGTTTAGTTAGTAGAACATGGTCCTCTGTAGCTCAGTTAGTAGAACATGGTCCTCTGTAGTTAGTAGAACATTGTCCTCTGTAGTTCAGTTAGTAGAACATGGTCCTCTGTAGTTCAGTTAGTAGAACATGGTCCTCTGTAGTTCAGTTAGTAGAACATGGTCCTCTGTAGTTCAGTTAGTAGAACATGGTCCTCTGTAGTTTAGTTAGTAGAACATGGTCCTCTGTAGCTCAGTTAGTAGAACATGGTCCTCTGTAGTTCAGTTAGTAGAACATGGTCCTCTGTAGTTCAGTTAGTAGAACATGGTCCTCTGTAGCTCAGTTAGTAGAACATGGTCCTCTGTAGTTCAGTTAGTAGAACATGGTCCTCTGTAGTTCAGTTGGTAGAACATGGTCCTCTGTAGCTCAGTTAGTAGAACATGGTCCTCTGTAGTTCAGTTAGTAGAACATGGTCCTCTGTAGTTCAGTTAGTAGAACATGGTCCTCTGTAGCTCAGTTAGTAGAACATGGTCCTCTGTAGCTCAGTTAGTAGAACATGGTCCTCTGTAGTTCAGTTGGTATAACATGGTCCTCTGTAGTTCAGTTAGTAGAACATGGTCCTCTGTAGTTCAGTTAGTAGAACATGGTCCTCTGTAGCTCAGTTAGTAGAACATGGTCCTCTATAGTTAGTAGAACATGGTCCTCTGTAGCTCAGTTAGTAGAACATGGTCCTCTGTAGCTCAGTTAGTAGAACATGGTCCTCTGTAGCTCAGTTAGTAGAACATGGTCCTCTGTAGTTCAGTTAGTAGAACATGGTCCTCTGTAGCTCAGTTAGTAGAACATGGTCCTCTGTAGCTCAGTTAGTAGAACATGGTCCTCTGTAGTTCAGTTGGTATAACATGGTCCTCTGTAGTTCAGTTGGTATAACATGGTCCTCTGTAGTTCAGTTGGTATAACATGGTCCTCTGTAGTTCAGTTAGTAGAACATGGTCCTCTGTAGTTCAGTTAGTAGAACATGGTCCTCTGTAGCTCAGTTAGTAGAACATGGTCCTCTATAGTTAGTAGAACATGGTCCTCTGTAGTTAGTAGAACATGGTCCTCTGTAGTTAGTAGAACATGGTCCTCTGTAGTTCAGTTAGTAGAACATGGTCCTCTGTAGTTCAGTTAGTAGAACATGGTCCTCTGTAGTTCAGTTAGTAGAACATGGTCCTCTGTAGTTCAGTTAGTAGAACATGGTCCTCTGTAGTTCAGTTATTAGAACATGGTCCTCTGTAGTTCAGTTAGTAGAACATGGTCCTCTGTAGTTCAGTTAGTAGAACATGGTCCTCTGTAGTTCAGTTAGTAGAACATGGTCCTCCGTAGTTAGTAGAACATGGTCCTCTGTAGTTAGTAGAACATGGTCCTCTGTAGTTAGTAGAACATGGTCCTCTGTAGTTCAGTTAGTAGAACATGGTCCTCTGTAGTTCAGTTAGTAGAACATGGTCCTCTGTAGTTCAGTTAGTAGAACATGGTCCTCTGTAGTTAGTAGAACATGGTCCTCTGTAGTTCAGTTAGTAGAACATGGTCCTCTATAGTTAGTAGAACATGGTCCTCTGTAGTTCAGTTAGTAGAACATGGTCCTCTGTAGTTCAGTTAGTAGAACATGGTCCTCTGTAGTTAGTAGAACATGGTCCTCTGTAGTTCAGTTAGTAGAACATGGTCCTCTGTAGTTAGTAGAACATGGTCCTCTGTAGTTCAGTTAGTAGAACATGGTCCTCTATAGTTAGTAGAACATGGTCCTCTGTAGTTCAGTTAGTAGAACATGGTCCTCTATAGTTAGTAGAACATGGTCCTCTGTAGTTCAGTTAGTAGAACATGGTCCTCTGTAGTTCAGTTAGTAGAACATGGTCCTCTGTAGTTAGTAGAACATGGTCCTCTGTAACTCAGTTAGTAGAACATGGTCCTCTGTAGTTCAGTAAGTAGAACATGGTCCTCTGTAGTTAGTAGAACATGGTCCTCTGTAACTCAGTTAGTAGAACATGGTCCTCTGTAGTTCAGTTAGTAGAACATGGTCCTCTGTAGTTCAGTTAGTAGAACATGGTCCTCTGTAGTTCAGTTAGTAGAACATGGTCCTCTGTAGTTCAGTTAGTAGAACATGGTCCTCTGTAGTTCAGTTAGTAGAACATGGTCCTCTGTAGTTTAGTTAGTAGAACATGGTCCTCTGTAGCTCAGTTAGTAGAACATGGTCCTCTGTAGTTAGTAGAACATTGTCCTCTGTAGTTCAGTTAGTAGAACATGGTCCTCTGTAGTTCAGTTAGTAGAACATGGTCCTCTGTAGTTCAGTTAGTAGAACATGGTCCTCTGTAGTTCAGTTAGTAGAACATGGTCCTCTGTAGTTTAGTTAGTAGAACATGGTCCTCTGTAGCTCAGTTAGTAGAACATGGTCCTCTGTAGTTCAGTTAGTAGAACATGGTCCTCTGTAGTTCAGTTAGTAGAACATGGTCCTCTGTAGCTCAGTTAGTAGAACATGGTCCTCTGTAGTTCAGTTAGTAGAACATGGTCCTCTGTAGTTCAGTTGGTAGAACATGGTCCTCTGTAGCTCAGTTAGTAGAACATGGTCCTCTGTAGTTCAGTTAGTAGAACATGGTCCTCTGTAGTTCAGTTAGTAGAACATGGTCCTCTGTAGCTCAGTTAGTAGAACATGGTCCTCTGTAGCTCAGTTAGTAGAACATGGTCCTCTGTAGTTCAGTTGGTATAACATGGTCCTCTGTAGTTCAGTTAGTAGAACATGGTCCTCTGTAGTTCAGTTAGTAGAACATGGTCCTCTGTAGCTCAGTTAGTAGAACATGGTCCTCTATAGTTAGTAGAACATGGTCCTCTGTAGCTCAGTTAGTAGAACATGGTCCTCTGTAGCTCAGTTAGTAGAACATGGTCCTCTGTAGCTCAGTTAGTAGAACATGGTCCTCTGTAGTTCAGTTAGTAGAACATGGTCCTCTGTAGCTCAGTTAGTAGAACATGGTCCTCTGTAGCTCAGTTAGTAGAACATGGTCCTCTGTAGTTCAGTTGGTATAACATGGTCCTCTGTAGTTCAGTTGGTATAACATGGTCCTCTGTAGTTCAGTTGGTATAACATGGTCCTCTGTAGTTCAGTTAGTAGAACATGGTCCTCTGTAGTTCAGTTAGTAGAACATGGTCCTCTGTAGCTCAGTTAGTAGAACATGGTCCTCTATAGTTAGTAGAACATGGTCCTCTGTAGTTAGTAGAACATGGTCCTCTGTAGTTAGTAGAACATGGTCCTCTGTAGTTCAGTTAGTAGAACATGGTCCTCTGTAGTTCAGTTAGTAGAACATGGTCCTCTGTAGTTCAGTTAGTAGAACATGGTCCTCTGTAGTTCAGTTAGTAGAACATGGTCCTCTGTAGTTCAGTTATTAGAACATGGTCCTCTGTAGTTCAGTTAGTAGAACATGGTCCTCTGTAGTTCAGTTAGTAGAACATGGTCCTCTGTAGTTCAGTTAGTAGAACATGGTCCTCCGTAGTTAGTAGAACATGGTCCTCTGTAGTTAGTAGAACATGGTCCTCTGTAGTTAGTAGAACATGGTCCTCTGTAGTTCAGTTAGTAGAACATGGTCCTCTGTAGTTCAGTTAGTAGAACATGGTCCTCCGTAGTTAGTAGAACATGGTCATCTGTAGTTAGTAGAACATGGTCCTCTGTAGTTCAGTTAGTAGAACATGGTCCTCTGTAGCTCAGTTAGTAGAACATGGTCCTCTGTAGTTCAGTTAGTAGAACATGGTCCTCTGTAGTTCAGTTAGTAGAACATGGTCCTCTGTAGTTCAGTTAGTAGAACATGGTCCTCTGTAGTTCAGTTAGTAGAACATGGTCCTCTGTAGTTCAGTTAGTAGAACATGGTCCTCTGTAGTTCAGTTAGTAGAACATGGTCCTCCGTAGTTAGTAGAACACGGTCCTCTGTAGTTAGTAGAACATGGTCCTCTGTAGTTAGTAGAACATGGTCCTCTGTAGTTCAGTTAGTAGAACATGGTCCTCTGTAGTTCAGTTAGTAGAACATGGTCCTCTGTAGTTCAGTGAGTAGAACATGGTCCTCTGTAGTTCAGTTAGTAGAACATGGTCCTCTGTAGTTCAGTTAGTAGAACATGGTCCTCTGTAGTTCAGTTAGTAGAACATGGTCCTCTGTAGTTCAGTTAGTAGAACATGGTCCTCTGTAGTTAGTAGAACATGGTCCTCTGTAGTTCAGTTAGTAGAACATGGTCCTCTGTAGCTCAGTTAGTAGAACATGGTCCTCTGTAGCTCAGTTAGTAGAACATGGTCCTCTGTAGTTAGTAGAACATGGTCCTCTGTAACTCAGTTAGTAGAACATGGTCCTCTGTAGTTCAGTTAGTAGAACATGGTCCTCTGTAGTTCAGTTAGTAGAACATGGTCCTCCGTAGTTAGTAGAACATGGTCATCTGTAGTTAGTAGAACATGGTCCTCTGTAGTTCAGTTAGTAGAACATGGTCCTCTGTAGTTCAGTTAGTAGAACATGGTCCTCTGTAGTTAGTAGAACATGGTCCTCTGTAACTCAGTTAGTAGAACATGGTCCTCTGTAGTTCAGTTAGTAGAACATGGTCCTCTGTAGTTCAGTTAGTAGAACATGGTCCTCTGTAGTTAGTAGAACATTGTCCTCTGTAGTTCAGTTAGTAGAACATGGTCCTCTGTAGTTCAGTTAGTAGAACATGGTCCTCTGTAGTTCAGTTAGTAGAACATGGTCCTCTGTAGTTCAGTTAGTAGAACATGGTCCTCTGTAGTTAGTAGAACATGGTCCTCTGTAACTCAGTTAGTAGAACATGGTCCTCTGTAGTTCAGTTAGTAGAACATGGTCCTCTGTAGTTCAGTTAGTAGAACATGGTCCTCTGTAGTTCAGTGAGTAGAACATGGTCCTCTGTAGTTCAGTTAGTAGAACATGGTCCTCTGTAGTTCAGTGAGTAGAACATGGTCCTCTGTAGTTCAGTTAGTAGAACATGGTCCTCTGTAGTTCAGTTAGTAGAACATGGTCCTCTGTAGTTAGTAGAACATGGTCCTCTGTAGTTCAGTTAGTAGAACATGGTCCTCTGTAGCTCAGTTAGTAGAACATGGTCCTCTGTAGCTCAGTTAGTAGAACATGGTCCTCTGTAGCTCAGTTAGTAGAACATGGTCCTCTGTAGTTCAGTTAGTAGAACATGGTCCTCTGTAGCTCAGTTAGTAGAACATGGTCCTCTGTAGCTCAGTTAGTAGAACATGGTCCTCTGTAGCTCAGTTAGTAGAACATGGTCCTCTGTAGTTCAGTTGGTATAACATGGTCCTCTGTAGTTCAGTTAGTAGAACATGGTCCTCTGTAGTTCAGTTAGTAGAACATGGTCCTCTGTAGCTCAGTTAGTAGAACATGGTCCTCTATAGTTAGTAGAACATGGTCCTCTGTAGCTCAGTTAGTAGAACATGGTCCTCTGTAGCTCAGTTAGTAGAACATGGTCCTCTGTAGCTCAGTTAGTAGAACATGGTCCTCTGTAGTTCAGTTAGTAGAACATGGTCCTCTGTAGCTCAGTTAGTAGAACATGGTCCTCTGTAGCTCAGTTAGTAGAACATGGTCCTCTGTAGTTCAGTTGGTATAACATGGTCCTCTGTAGTTCAGTTGGTATAACATGGTCCTCTGTAGTTCAGTTGGTATAACATGGTCCTCTGTAGTTCAGTTAGTAGAACATGGTCCTCTGTAGTTCAGTTAGTAGAACATGGTCCTCTGTAGCTCAGTTAGTAGAACATGGTCCTCTATAGTTAGTAGAACATGGTCCTCTGTAGTTAGTAGAACATGGTCCTCTGTAGTTAGTAGAACATGGTCCTCTGTAGTTCAGTTAGTAGAATATGGTCCTCTGTAGTTCAGTTAGTAGAACATGGTCCTCTGTAGTTCAGTTAGTAGAACATGGTCCTCTGTAGTTCAGTTAGTAGAACATGGTCCTCTGTAGTTCAGTTATTAGAACATGGTCCTCTGTAGTTCAGTTAGTAGAACATGGTCCTCTGTAGTTCAGTTAGTAGAACATGGTCCTCTGTAGTTCAGTTAGTAGAACATGGTCCTCCGTAGTTAGTAGAACATGGTCCTCTGTAGTTAGTAGAACATGGTCCTCTGTAGTTAGTAGAACATGGTCCTCTGTAGTTCAGTTAGTAGAACATGGTCCTCTGTAGTTCAGTTAGTAGAACATGGTCCTCCGTAGTTAGTAGAACATGGTCATCTGTAGTTAGTAGAACATGGTCCTCTGTAGTTCAGTTAGTAGAACATGGTCCTCTGTAGCTCAGTTAGTAGAACATGGTCCTCTGTAGTTCAGTTAGTAGAACATGGTCCTCTGTAGTTCAGTTAGTAGAACATGGTCCTCTGTAGTTCAGTTAGTAGAACATGGTCCTCTGTAGTTCAGTTAGTAGAACATGGTCCTCTGTAGTTCAGTTAGTAGAACATGGTCCTCTGTAGTTCAGTTAGTAGAACATGGTCCTCCGTAGTTAGTAGAACACGGTCCTCTGTAGTTAGTAGAACATGGTCCTCTGTAGTTAGTAGAACATGGTCCTCTGTAGTTCAGTTAGTAGAACATGGTCCTCTGTAGTTCAGTTAGTAGAACATGGTCCTCTGTAGTTCAGTTAGTAGAACATGGTCCTCTGTAGTTAGTAGAACATGGTCCTCTGTAATTAATAGAACATGGTCCTCTGTAGTTCAGTTAGTAGAACATGGTCCTCTGTAGTTCAGTTAGTAGAACATGGTCCTCTGTAGTTAGTAGAACATTGTCCCCTGTAGTTCAGTTAGTAGAACATGGTCCTCTGTAGTTCAGTTAGTAGAACATGGTCCTCTGTAGTTAGTAGAACATGGTCCTCTGTAACTCAGTTAGTAGAACATGGTCCTCTGTAGTTCAGTTAGTAGAACATGGTCCTCTATAGTTAGTAGAACATGGTCCTCTGTAGTTAGTAGAACATGGTCCTCTGTAGTTAGTAGAACATGGTCCTCTGTAGTTCAGTTAGTAGAACATGGTCCTCTGTAGTTCAGTTAGTAGAACATGGTCCTCTGTAGTTCAGTTAGTAGAACATGGTCCTCTGTAGTTCAGTTAGTAGAACATGGTCCTCTGTAGTTCAGTTATTAGAACATGGTCCTCTGTAGTTCAGTTAGTAGAACATGGTCCTCTGTAGTTCAGTTAGTAGAACATGGTCCTCTGTAGTTCAGTTAGTAGAACATGGTCCTCCGTAACTCAGTTAGTAGAACATGGTCCTCTGTAGTTAGTAGAACATGGTCCTCTGTAGTTAGTAGAACATGGTCCTCTGTAGTTCAGTTAGTAGAACATGGTCCTCTGTAGTTCAGTTAGTAGAACATGGTCCTCCGTAGTTAGTAGAACATGGTCATCTGTAGTTAGTAGAACATGGTCCTCTGTAGTTCAGTTAGTAGAACATGGTCCTCTGTAGCTCAGTTAGTAGAACATGGTCCTCTGTAGTTCAGTTAGTAGAACATGGTCCTCTGTAGTTCAGTTAGTAGAACATGGTCCTCTGTAGTTCAGTTAGTAGAACATGGTCCTCTGTAGTTCAGTTAGTAGAACATGGTCCTCTGTAGTTCAGTTAGTAGAACATGGTCCTCTGTAGTTCAGTTAGTAGAACATGGTCCTCCGTAGTTAGTAGAACACGGTCCTCTGTAGTTAGTAGAACATGGTCCTCTGTAGTTAGTAGAACATGGTCCTCTGTAGTTCAGTTAGTAGAACATGGTCCTCTGTAGTTCAGTTAGTAGAACATGGTCCTCTGTAGTTCAGTTAGTAGAACATGGTCCTCTGTAGTTAGTAGAACATGGTCCTCTGTAATTAGTAGAACATGGTCCTCTGTAGTTCAGTTAGTAGAACATGGTCCTCTGTAGTTCAGTTAGTAGAACATGGTCCTCTGTAGTTAGTAGAACATTGTCCTCTGTAGTTCAGTTAGTAGAACATGGTCCTCTGTAGTTCAGTTAGTAGAACATGGTCCTCTGTAGTTAGTAGAACATGGTCCTCTGTAACTCAGTTAGTAGAACATGGTCCTCTGTAGTTCAGTTAGTAGAACATGGTCCTCTATAGTTAGTAGAACATGGTCCTCTGTAGTTAGTAGAACATGGTCCTCTGTAGTTAGTAGAACATGGTCCTCTGTAGTTCAGTTAGTAGAACATGGTCCTCTGTAGTTCAGTTAGTAGAACATGGTCCTCTGTAGTTCAGTTAGTAGAACATGGTCCTCTGTAGTTCAGTTAGTAGAACATGGTCCTCTGTAGTTCAGTTATTAGAACATGGTCCTCTGTAGTTCAGTTAGTAGAACATGGTCCTCTGTAGTTCAGTTAGTAGAACATGGTCCTCTGTAGTTCAGTTAGTAGAACATGGTCCTCCGTAGTTAGTAGAACACGGTCCTCTGTAGTTAGTAGAACATGGTCCTCTGTAGTTAGTAGAACATGGTCCTCTGTAGTTCAGTTAGTAGAACATGGTCCTCTGTAGTTCAGTTAGTAGAACATGGTCCTCTGTAGTTCAGTTAGTAGAACATGGTCCTCTGTAGTTAGTAGAACATGGTCCTCTGTAACTCAGTTAGTAGAACATGGTCCTCTGTAGTTCAGTTAGTAGAACATGGTCCTCTGTAGTTAGTAGAACATTGTCCTCTGTAGTTCAGTTAGTAGAACATGGTCCTCTGTAGTTCAGTTAGTAGAACATGGTCCTCTGTAGTTAGTAGAACATGGTCCTCTGTAACTCAGTTAGTAGAACATGGTCCTCTGTAGTTCAGTTAGTAGAACATGGTCCTCTATAGTTAGTAGAACATGGTCCTCTGTAGTTAGTAGAACATGGTCCTCTGTAGTTAGTAGAACATGGTCCTCTGTAGTTCAGTTAGTAGAACATGGTCCTCTGTAGTTCAGTTAGTAGAACATGGTCCTCTGTAGTTCAGTTAGTATAACATGGTCCTCTGTAGTTCAGTTAGTAGAACATGGTCCTCTGTAGTTCAGTTATTAGAACATGGTCCTCTGTAGTTCAGTTAGTAGAACATGGTCCTCTGTAGTTCAGTTAGTAGAACATGGTCCTCTGTAGTTCAGTTAGTAGAACATGGTCCTCTGTAGTTCAGTTAGTAGAACATGGTCCTCCGTAGTTAGTAGAACATGGTCCTCTGTAGTTAGTAGAACATGGTCCTCTGTAGTTAGTAGAACATGGTCCTCTGTAGTTCAGTTAGTAGAACATGGTCCTCTGTAGTTCAGTTAGTAGAACATGGTCCTCCGTAGTTAGTAGAACATGGTCCTCTGTAGTTAGTAGAACATGGTCCTCTGTAGTTCAGTTAGTAGAACATGGTCCTCTGTAGTTCAGTTAGTAGAACATGGTCCTCCGTAGTTAGTAGAACATGGTCATCTGTAGTTAGTAGAACATGGTCCTCTGTAGTTCAGTTAGTAGAACATGGTCCTCTGTAGTTCAGTTAGTAGAACATGGTCCTCTGTAGTTCAGTTAGTAGAACATGGTCCTCTGTAGTTCAGTTAGTAGAACATGGTCCTCTGTAGCTCAGTTAGTAGAACATGGTCCTCTGTAGTTCAGTTAGTAGAACATGGTCCTCTGTAGCTCAGTTAGTAGAACATGGTCCTCTGTAGTTCAGTTAGTAGAACATGGTCCTCTGTAGTTCAGTTAGTAGAACATGGTCCTCTGTAGTTCAGTTAGTAGAACATGGTCCTCTGTAGTTCAGTTAGTAGAACATGGTCCTCTGTAGTTCAGTTAGTAGAACATGGTCCTCTGTAGTTCAGTTAGTAGAACATGGTCCTCCGTAGTTAGTAGAACATGGTCCTCTGTAGTTAGTAGAACATGGTCCTCTGTAGTTAGTAGAACATGGTCCTCTGTAGTTCAGTTAGTAGAACATGGTCCTCTGTAGTTCAGTTAGTAGAACATGGTCCTCCGTAGTTAGTAGAACATGGTCATCTGTAGTTAGTAGAACATGGTCCTCTGTAGTTCAGTTAGTAGAACATGGTCCTCTGTAGTTAGTAGAACATGGTCCTCTGTAACTCAGTTAGTAGAACATGGTCCTCTATAGTTCAGTTAGTAGAACATGGTCCTCTGTAGTTCAGTTAGTAGAACATGGTCCTCTGTAGTTCAGTTAGTAGAACATGGTCCTCTGTAGTTCAGTTAGTAGAACATGGTCCTCTGTAGTTTAGTTAGTAGAACATGGTCCTCTGTAGCTCAGTTAGTAGAACATGGTCCTCTGTAGTTTAGTTAGTAGAACATGGTCCTCTGTAGTTAGTAGAACATGGTCCTCTGTAGTTAGTAGAACATGGTCCTCTGTAGTTAGTAGAACATGGTCCTCTGTAGTTCAGTTAGTAGAACATGGTCCTCTGTAGTTCAGTTAGTAGAACATGGTCCTCTGTAGCTCAGTTAGTAGAACATGGTCCTCTGTAGTTAGTAGAACATGGTCCTCTGTAACTCAGTTAGTAGAACATGGTCCTCTGTAGTTCAGTTAGTAGAACATGGTCCTCTGTAGTTCAGTTAGTAGAACATGGTCCTCCGTAGTTAGTAGAACATGGTCATCTGTAGTTAGTAGAACATGGTCCTCTGTAGTTCAGTTAGTAGAACATGGTCCTCTGTAGTTCAGTTAGTAGAACATGGTCCTCTGTAGTTAGTAGAACATGGTCCTCTGTAACTCAGTTAGTAGAACATGGTCCTCTGTAGTTCAGTTAGTAGAACATGGTCCTCTGTAGTTCAGTAGAACATGGTCCTCTGTAGTTAGTAGAACATTGTCCTCTGTAGTTCAGTTAGTAGAACATGGTCCTCTGTAGTTCAGTTAGTAGAACATGGTCCTCTGTAGTTCAGTTAGTAGAACATGGTCCTCTGTAGTTCAGTTAGTAGAACATGGTCCTCTGTAGTTAGTAGAACATGGTCCTCTGTAACTCAGTTAGTAGAACATGGTCCTCTGTAGTTCAGTTAGTAGAACATGGTCCTCTGTAGTTCAGTTAGTAGAACATGGTCCTCTGTAGTTCAGTGAGTAGAACATGGTCCTCTGTAGTTCAGTTAGTAGAACATGGTCCTCTGTAGTTCAGTTAGTAGAACATGGTCCTCTGTAGTTCAGTTAGTAGAACATGGTCCTCTGTAGTTCAGTTAGTAGAACATGGTCCTCTGTAGTTAGTAGAACATGGTCCTCTGTAGTTCAGTTAGTAGAACATGGTCCTCTGTAGCTCAGTTAGTAGAACATGGTCCTCTGTAGCTCAGTTAGTAGAACATGGTCCTCTGTAGTTAGTAGAACATGGTCCTCTGTAACTCAGTTAGTAGAACATGGTCCTCTGTAGTTCAGTTAGTAGAACATGGTCCTCTGTAGTTCAGTTAGTAGAACATGGTCCTCCGTAGTTAGTAGAACATGGTCATCTGTAGTTAGTAGAACATGGTCCTCTGTAGTTCAGTTAGTAGAACATGGTCCTCTGTAGTTCAGTTAGTAGAACATGGTCCTCTGTAGTTAGTAGAACATGGTCCTCTGTAACTCAGTTAGTAGAACATGGTCCTCTGTAGTTCAGTTAGTAGAACATGGTCCTCTGTAGTTCAGTTAGTAGAACATGGTCCTCTGTAGTTAGTAGAACATTGTCCTCTGTAGTTCAGTTAGTAGAACATGGTCCTCTGTAGTTCAGTTAGTAGAACATGGTCCTCTGTAGTTCAGTTAGTAGAACATGGTCCTCTGTAGTTCAGTTAGTAGAACATGGTCCTCTGTAGTTAGTAGAACATGGTCCTCTGTAACTCAGTTAGTAGAACATGGTCCTCTGTAGTTCAGTTAGTAGAACATGGTCCTCTGTAGTTCAGTTAGTAGAACATGGTCCTCTGTAGTTCAGTGAGTAGAACATGGTCCTCTGTAGTTCAGTTAGTAGAACATGGTCCTCTGTAGTTCAGTTAGTAGAACATGGTCCTCTGTAGTTCAGTTAGTAGAACATGGTCCTCTGTAGTTCAGTTAGTAGAACATGGTCCTCTGTAGTTAGTAGAACATGGTCCTCTGTAGTTCAGTTAGTAGAACATGGTCCTCTGTAGCTCAGTTAGTAGAACATGGTCCTCTGTAGCTCAGTTAGTAGAACATGGTCCTCTGTAGTTAGTAGAACATGGTCCTCTGTAACTCAGTTAGTAGAACATGGTCCTCTGTAGTTCAGTTAGTAGAACATGGTCCTCTGTAGTTCAGTTAGTAGAACATGGTCCTCTGTAGTTAGTAGAACATTGTCCTCTGTAGTTCAGTTAGTAGAACATGGTCCTCTGTAGTTCAGTTAGTAGAACATGGTCCTCTGTAGTTCAGTTAGTAGAACATGGTCCTCTGTAGTTAGTAGAACATGGTCCTCTGTAACTCAGTTAGTAGAACATGGTCCTCTGTAGTTCAGTTAGTAGAACATGGTCCTCTGTAGTTCAGTTAGTAGAACATGGTCCTCTGTAGTTCAGTTAGTAGAACATGGTCCTCTGTAGTTCAGTTAGTAGAACATGGTCCTCTGTAGTTAGTAGAACATGGTCCTCTGTAGTTCAGTTAGTAGAACATGGTCCTCTGTAGTTCAGTTAGTAGAACATGGTCTTCTGTAGTTCAGTGAGTAGAACATGGTCCTCTGTAGTTAGTAGAACATGGTCCTCTGTAGTTAGTAGAACATGGTCCTCTGTAGCTCAGATAGTAGAACATGGTCCTCTGTAGTTCAGTTAGTAGAACATGGTCTTCTGTAGTTCAGTGAGTAGAACATGGTCCTCTGTAGTTAGTAGAACATGGTCCTCTGTAGTTAGTAGAACATGGTCCTCTGTAGTTCATTCAGTAGAACATGGACCTCTGTAGTTCAGTTAGTAGAACATGGTCCTCTGTAGTTCAGTTAGTAGAACATGGTCCTCTGTAGTTAGTAGAACATGGTCCTCTGTAGTTCAGTTAGTAGAACATGGTCCTCTGTAAACCAGTTAGTAGAACATGGTCTTCTGTAGTTCAGTTAGTAGAACATGGTCTTCTGTAGTTCAGTTAGTAGAACATGGTCCTCTGTAGTTAGTAGAACATGGTCCTCTGTAGTTCAGTTAGTAGAACATGGTCCTCTGTAGCTCAGTTAGTAGAACATGGTCCTCTGTAGTTCAGTTAGTAGAACATGGTCTTCTGTAGTTCAGTTAGTAGAACATGGTCCTCTGTAGTTCAGTTAGTAGAACATGGTCTTCTGTAGTTCAGTTAGTAGAACATGGTCCTCTGTAGTTAGTAGAACATGGTCCTCTGTAGCTCAGTTAGTAGAACACGGTCCTCTGTAGCTCAGTTAGTAGAACATGGTCCTCTGTAGTTCAGTTAGTAGAACATGGTCCTCTGTAGTTCAGTTAGTAGAACATGGTCCTCTGTAGTTCAGTTAGTAGAACATGGTCCTCTGTAGTTCAGTTAGTAGAACATGGTCCTCTGTAGCTCAGTTAGTAGAACATGGTCCTCTGTAGCTCAGTTAGTAGAACATGGTCTTCTGTAGTTCAGTTAGTAGAACATGGTCTTCTGTAGTTCAGTTAGTAGAACATGGTCTTCTGTAGTTCAGTTAGTAGAACATGGTCCTCTGTAGTTAGTAGAACATGGTCCTCTGTAGTTCAGTTAGTAGAACATGGTCCTCTGTAGCTCAGTTAGTAGAACATGGTCTTCTGTAGTTCAGTTAGTAGAACATGGTCCTCTGTAGTTAGTAGAACATGGTCCTCTGTAGTTAGTAGAACATGGTCCTCTGTAGTTCAGTTAGTAGAACATGGTCCTCTGTAGTTCAGTTAGTAGAACATGGTCCTCTGTAGTTAGTAGAACATGGTCCTCTGTAGTTCAGTTAGTAGAACATGGTCCTCTGTAGCTCAGTTAGTAGAACATGGTCTTCTGTAGTTCAGTTAGTAGAACATGGTCTTCTGTAGTTCAGTTAGTAGAACATGGTCCTCTGTAGTTAGTAGAACATGGTCCTCTGTAGTTCAGTTAGTAGAACATGGTCCTCTGTAGCTCAGTTAGTAGAACATGGTCCTCTGTAGTTCAGTTAGTAGAACATGGTCTTCTGTAGTTCAGTTAGTAGAACATGGTCCTCTGTAGTTCAGTTAGTAGAACATGGTCTTCTGTAGTTCAGTTAGTAGAACATGGTCCTCTGTAGTTAGTAGAACATGGTCCTCTGTAGCTCAGTTAGTAGAACACGGTCCTCTGTAGCTCAGTTAGTAGAACATGGTCCTCTGTAGTTCAGTTAGTAGAACATGGTCCTCTGTAGTTCAGTTAGTAGAACATGGTCCTCTGTAGTTCAGTTAGTAGAACATGGTCCTCTGTAGTTCAGTTAGTAGAACATGGTCCTCTGTAGCTCAGTTAGTAGAACATGGTCCTCTGTAGCTCAGTTAGTAGAACATGGTCTTCTGTAGTTCAGTTAGTAGAACATGGTCTTCTGTAGTTCAGTTAGTAGAACATGGTCTTCTGTAGTTCAGTTAGTAGAACATGGTCCTCTGTAGTTAGTAGAACATGGTCCTCTGTAGTTCAGTTAGTAGAACATGGTCCTCTGTAGCTCAGTTAGTAGAACATGGTCTTCTGTAGTTCAGTTAGTAGAACATGGTCCTCTGTAGTTAGTAGAACATGGTCCTCTGTAGTTAGTAGAACATGGTCCTCTGTAGTTAGTAGAACATGGTCCTCTGTAGTTAGTAGAACATGGTCCTCTGTAGTTCAGTTAGTAGAACATGGTCCTCTGTAGTTCAGTTAGTAGAACATGGTCCTCTGTAGTTCAGTTAGTAGAACATGGTCCTCTGTAGCTCAGTTAGTAGAACATGGTCCTCTGTAGCTCAGTTAGTAGAACATGGTCCTCTGTAGTTCAGTTAGTAGAACATGGTCCTCTGTAGTTCAGTTAGTAGAACATGGTCCTCTGTAGTTCAGTTAGTAGAACATGGTCCTCTGTAGTTAGTAGAACATGGTCCTCTGTAGTTCAGTTAGTAGAACATGGTCCTCTGTAGTTCAGTTAGTAGAACATGGTCCTCTGTAGTTCAGTTAGTAGAACATGGTCCTCTATAGTTAGTAGAACATGGTCCTCTATAGTTAGTAGAACATGGTCCTCTATAGTTAGTAGAACATGGTCCTCTGTAACTCAGTTAGTTCCGTTGGGGCCAACCATACCAGAAACGTAAGCATGATTATTATGAGTCGATACACACTCCTTATTAATACACACACACACATTCAGTCAAACACACACACAGTGGAGGCACATGACCGTGGTTTGACTGGAGGAGAGAGCAGGGTCACGCGAAGAGGAACTGTGTGGACGTCATTCTCACAAACACTTCTCCTCTGGACAGTTGACATGTAAAAATAACCCTCCCTGAGACACACACACACACACACACACACACACACACACACACACACACACACACACACACACACACACACACACACACACACACACACACACACACACACACACACACACACGCGTCAGGCCGTGCCCAATTTAATGCATCTATCAGATCAATTCCAGAAACTCAGAGACCCTGAACAGCTTCTACCCCCCAGACATAAGATGAATAGTTAGAACGTTAACCAATTAGATACACTACACGGCTACACAACTACACTACACTACATGATTACATGACTACACTACATGACTACACTGCACGGCTACATGACTACATTATTACACTACATGACTACACTGCACGGCTACATGACTACACTGCATGACTACACTACATGACTACACTACATGACTTCACTACATGACTACATGACTACACTACATGACTACACTACATGACTTCACTACATGACTACATTACATCACTACACTACATGATTACATTACATGACTACACTACATGACTACACTACATGACTACACTACATGACTACACTACATGACTACACGACTACACTACATGATTACATGAATTCACTACATGACTACACTACATGACTACACTACATGATTACACTACATGACTACACGACTACACTACATGATTACATGAATTCACTACATGACTACACTACACGACTACACTACATGATTACATGAATTCACTACATGACTACACTACATGACTACACTACATGACTACACTACATGACTACATGACTACACTACATGACTACACTACATGACTACACTACATGATTACACTACATGACTACACTACATGATTACACTACATGACTACACTACATGACTACACTACATGACTACACTACATGACTACACTACATGACTACACTACATGACTACATGGCTACACTACATGACTACACTACATGATTACACTACATGACTACACTACATGACTACACTACATGACTACACTACATGACTACATGACTACACTACATGGCTACATGACTACACTACATGACTACACTACATGACTACACTACATGACTACATGACTACACTACATGGCTACACTACATGACTACACTACATGACTACACTACACGACTACACTACACGACTACACTACATGACTACACTACATGATTACACCACATGACTACACTACATGATTACACTACATGGCTACACTACATGATTACACTACATAACTACACTACATGACTACACTACATGACTACACTACATGACTACACTACATGACTACACTACATGATTACACTACATGACTACACTACATGATTACACTACATGACTACACTACATGACTACACTACATGACTACACTACATGACTACACTACATGACTACACTACATGACTACATGGCTACACTACATGACTACACTACATGATTACACTACATGACTACACTACATGACTACACTACATGACTACACTACATGACTACATGACTACACTACATGGCTACATGACTACACTACATGACTACACTACATGACTACATGACTACACTACATGGCTACACTACATGACTACACTACATGACTACACTACATTACTACACTACACGACTACACTACACGACTACACTACATGACTACACTACATGATTACACCACATGACTACACTACATGATTACACTACATGGCTACACTACATGATTACACTACATAACTACACTACATGACTACACTACATGACTACAATACATAACTACACTACATGACTACACTACATAACTACACTACATGATTACACCACATGACTACATGACTACACTACATGGATACACTGCATGATTACACTACATAACTACACTACATGATTACATGACTACACTACATAACTACACTACATGACTACACTACATGACTACACTACATGATTACACTACATGACTACACTACATGACTACACTACATAACTACACTGCATGAGTACACTACATAACTACACTACATGATTACATGACTACACTACATAAGTACACTACATGATTACACTACATGATTACATGACTACACTACATAACTACACTACATGATTACACTACATGACTACACCACATGACTACATTACATAACTACACTACATGACTACACTACATGACTATACTAAATGACTACATGACTACACTACATGGCTACATGACTACACTACATGATTACACTACATGACTACACTACATGACTACACTACATGACTACACTACATGACTACATGACTACACTACATGGCTACACTACATGACTACACTACATGATTACACTACATGACTACACTACATGACTACACTACATGACTACATGACTACACTACATGGCTACATGACTACACTACATGACTACACTACATGACTACACTACATGACTACATGACTACACTACATGGCTACACTACATGACTACACTACATGACTACACTACATTACTACACTACACGACTACACTACACGACTACACTACATGACTACACTACATGATTACACCACATGACTACACTACATGATTACACTACATGGCTACACTACATGATTACACTACATAACTACACTACATGACTACACTACATGACTACAATACATAACTACACTACATGACTACACTACATAACTACACTACATGATTACATGACTACACTACATGACTACACCACATGACTACACTACATAACTACACTACATGACTACACTACATGACTACACTACATGATTACACCACATGACTACATGACTACACTACATGGCTACACTGCATGATTACACTACATAACTACACTACATGATTACATGACTACACTACATAACTACACTACATGACTACACTACATGACTACACTACATGATTACACTACATGACTACACTACATGACTACACTACATAACTACACTGCATGAGTACACTACATAACTACACTACATGATTACATGACTACACTACATAAGTACACTACATGATTACACTACATGATTACATGACTACACTACATAACTACACTACATGATTACACTACATGACTACACCACATGACTACATTACATAACTACACTACATGACTACACTACATGACTATACTAAATGACTACATGACTACACTACATGGCTACATGACTACACTACATGATTACACTACATAACTACACTACATGATTACATGACTACACTACATAACTACACTACATGATTACACTACATGACTACATAACTACACTACATGACTACACCACATGATTACATGACTACACTACATAACTACACTACATGATTACACTACATGATTACATGACTACACTACATAACTACACTACATGACTACACTACATGATTACATGACTACATTACATAACTACACTACATGATTACACTACATGACTACACCACAAGACTACATTACATAACTACACTACATGACTACACTACATAACTACACTACATGACTACATGACTACACTACATGATTACACCACATGACTACACTACATGATTACACTACATGACTACACTACATAACTACATTACATGACTACACTACATAACTACACTACATGATTACATGACTACACTACATAACTACACTACATGATTACATGACTACACTACATGACTACACTACATGACTACACTACATGATTACACTACATGACTACACTACATGACTACACTACATGACTACACTACATGATTACACTACATGACTACACTACATGACAACACTACATGATTACACTACATGACTACACTACATGACTATACTACATGATTACACTACATGACTACACTACATGACTACATGACTACACTACATGATTACACCACATGACTACATGACTACACTACATGATTACACTACATGACTACACTACATAACTACATTACATGATTACATGACTACACTACATAACTACACTACATGATTACATGATTACACTACATAACTACACTACATGATTACATGATTACACTACATGACTACACTACATGACTACACTACATGAATACACTACATGACTACACTACATGATTACACTGCATGACTACACTACATGACTACACTACATGATTACATGATTACACTACATGATTACACTACATGACTACACTACATGACTACACTACATGAATACACTACATGACTACACTACATGATTACACTGCATGACTACACTACATGACTACACTACATGACTACACTACATGACTACACTACATAACTACACTACATGATTACACTACATGATTACATGACTACACTACATAACTACACTACATGACTACATTACATAACTACACTACATGATTACACTACATGACTACACCACATGACTACATTACATAACTACACTACATGACTACACTACATAACTACACTACATGACTACATGACTACACTACATAACTACACTACATGACTACATTACATAACTACACTACATGATTACACCACATGACTACATGACTACACTACATGATTACACTACATGACTACACTACATAACTACATTACATGACTACACTACATAACTACACTACATGATTACATGACTACACTACATAACTACACTACATGATTACATGACTACACTACATGACTACACTACATGACTACACTACATGATTACACTACATGACTACACTACATGACTACACTACATGACTACACTACATGATTACACTACATGACTACACTACATGACAACACTACATGATTACACTACATGACTACACTACATGACTATACTACATGATTACACTACATGACTACACTACATAACTACACGACTACATGACTACACTACATGATTACACCACATGACTACATGACTACACTACATGATTACACTACATGACTACACTACATAACTACATTACATGATTACATGACTACACTACATGATTACACTACATGATTACACTACATGACTACACTACATGACTACACTACATGATTACACTACATGACTACATGACTACACTACATGACTACATGACTACACTACATGACTACACTACATGACTACACTACATGGCTACATGACTACACTACACAACTACACTGTACGGCTACATGACTACACTACATGACTACACTACATGACTACACTACATGACTACACTACATGATTACACTACATGACTACATGATTACACTACATGATTACACTACATGACTACACTACATGACTACACTACATGAATACACTACATGACTACACTACATGATTACACTGCATGACTACACTACATGACTACACTACATGACTACACTACATGACTACACTACATAACTACACTACATGATTACACTACATGACTACATAACTACACTACATGACTACACCACATGATTACATGACTACACTACATAACTACACTACATGATTACACTACATGATTACATGACTACACTACATAACTACACTACATGACTACACTACATGATTACATGACTACATTACATAACTACACTACATGATTACACTACATGACTACACCACATGACTACATTACATAACTACACTACATGACTACACTACATAACTACACTACATGACTACATGACTACACTACATGATTAAACCACATGACTACACTACATGATTACACTACATGACTACACTACATAACTACATTACATGACTACACTACATGATTACATGACTACACTACATAACTACACTACATGATTACATGACTACACTACATGACTACACTACATGACTACACTACATGATTACACTACATGACTACACTACATGACTACACTACATGATTACACTACATGACAACACTACATGATTACACTACATGACTACACTACATGACTATACTACATGATTACACTACATGACTACACTACATAACTACACGACTACATGACTACACTACATGATTACACCACATGACTACATGACTACACTACATGATTACACTACATGACTACACTACATAACTACATTACATGATTACATGACTACACTACATAACTACACTACATGATTACATGATTACACTACATAACTACACTACATGATTACATGATTACACTACATGACTACACTACATGACTACACTACATGACTACACTACATGAATACACTACATGACTACACTACATGATTACACTGCATGACTACACTACATGACTACACTACATGATTACACTACATGATTACACTACATGACTACACTACATGACTACACTACATGAATACACTACATGACTACACTACATGATTACACTGCATGACTACACTACATGACTACACTACATGATTACATGATTACACTACATGATTACACTACATGACTACATTACATGACTACACTACATGACTACACTACATGACTACATTACATGACTACACTACATAACTACACTACATGACTACACTACATGACTACACTGCATGACTACGCTACATGACTAAACTACATGGCTACACTACATGATTACATGATTACACTACATGATTACACTACATGACTACATTACATGACTACACTACATGATTACATGATTACACTACATGACTACACTACATGACTACACTACATGATTACACTGCATGACTACACTACATGACTAAACTACATGGCTACACTACATGATTACATGATTACACTACATGATTACACTACATGACTACATTACATGACTACACTACATGATTACATGATTACACTACATGACTACATTACATGACTACACTACATGATTACACTGCATGACTACACTACATGGCTACACTACATGATTACACTACATGACTACACTACATGATTACACTGCATGACTACATGACTACACTACATGACTACACTACATGACTACACTACATGGCTACATGACTACACTACACGACTACACTGTACGGCTACATGACTACACTACATGACTACACTACATGACTACACTACATGATTACACTACATGACTACATTACATGACTACACTACATGACTACACTACATGACTACACTACATGACTACACTACATAACTACACTACATGACTACACTACATGATTACATGACTACACTACATAACTACACTACATGATTACATGACTACACTACATAACTACACTACATGATTACACTACATGATTACATGATTACACTACATGATTACACTACATGATTACACTACATGACTACACTACATAACTACACTACATGACTACACTACATGACTACACTACATGATTACACTACATGATTACATGACTACACTACATAACTACACTACATGATTACATGACTACACTACATAACTACACTACATGATTACATGACTACACTACATAACTACACTACATGATTACATGACTACACTACATAACTACACTACATGATTACACTACATGACTACACTACATGATTACACTACATGACTACATGGCTACACTACATGACTACACTACATGGCTACATTACATCCCTATATTTTATTATATACATTATATTCTAAACATTTTATATTTTACTCAAAATATTCCACTCTAAACATTCTATTCTATACATTAAATTTTATATTCTATTCTTAAGGGCTGGAAAGGGAGAGACACGATGTTGACAATTGAATAACTTATCAAAGCTGATTAGTCTGTAAGAGTCAGGCTGAGATGCTGATTGGTCTAGAGTCAGGCTGAGATGCTGATTGGTCTAGAGTCAGGCTGAGATGCTGATTGGTCTAGACTCAGACTGACATGTGAGTAGAACGTGATCTCTCAAACACTCTACCAGTCAAAAGTTTGGACACACCTACTCATTCCAGGGTTATTCTTTATTTTTACAATTTTCTACATTGTAGAATACTAGTGAAGACATCAAAACTATGAAATAACACATATGGAATCATGTAGTAAACAAAAAAGTGTTAAACAAATGAAAATATATTTTATATTTGAGATTCTTCAAAGTAGCCACCCTTTGCCTTGATGACAGCTTTGGCATTCTCTCAACCAGCTTCATGAGGTAGTCACCTGGAATGCATTTCAATTAACCGGTGTGCCTTGTTAAAAGTTAATTTGTGGAATTTACTTTCTTAATGCGTTTGAGCCAATCAGATGTGTCGTGACAAGGTAGGGGTGGTATACAGAAGACAGCCCTATTTGGTAAAAGACCAAGTCCATATTATGGCAAGAACAGCTCAAATAAGAAAAGAAAAACAGCAGTCCATCATTACTTTAAGAAAATGCCAAGAGCGTATATTTTTTTAAATATATTGTACTATCAATTGGTTAGAGAGAGCCTAAAATCTCCATTCCTTTGTCCACGGTAAACATGAATCGCACAAAGTTGGTACCTTTTTCAGTCACGTTCGCTTGAGTCAAACAAATACACCCTTGTGATTGGTGGACAATAGAGCTTCCCACAATGCAGGCGATGACTGCAGGATACAAGTTGGTGAAGAGCAACTGCAGAAACTTCATGATGTTGATCACATTTTGTATTTATTATGGATCTCCATTAGTTCCTGCCAAGGCAGCAGCTACTCTTCCTGGGGCCCAGCAAAATGAAGGCAGTTTATACAATTTTAAAAACATTACAATACATTCACAGATTTCACAACACACTGTGTGCCCTCAGGCCCCTACTCCACCACTACCACATATTTACAGTACTAAATCCATGTGTATGTTATCGTGCATGTGCCTGTGTTTGTGTTGCTTCAGTCCCCGCTGTTCCATACGGTGTGTTTTGTAACAGTTTTTTGTAAAGTTGCATGCAGTCGTTATGTAGCCGCAAGTCAGACACTTATTTCCCCCATAATGCAACACACTTTGGAATGCAGCGACCAGCAAAAGCGATCCGCTCGATCGCCCCACCCTCCCCCCTCCCTCCAAGATGGCATCAGGAGATCAGTGGCTGATCTGGGTGTGTATGAGGAGGGTATATCTCTCTCTCTCTCTGAGCAGGGAGGGTTCCTTCCTGCTTACTGGACAACACAGAGCTGATAGGAGACACAGAGAGAGAGAGCGTAGCTAGCCTACAGTAGGTCATCCACACAGTCAGCTGTCCCCTGTGACCAGGTCTTCTTCCCAGAGGCACATCGAAGCCTTTCATTTCAGAAGAAGCAAAGCAGAAGTGCAAGAAGAAGTGAAATACATTTACATTTAAGTCATTTAGCAGACGCTCTTATCCAGCGTTGGGTGTAAACATATCCACGACGTGGGTCAAAGGTCAATATCAACGTCTGTATTAAACAACATATATGTTTATGTTCTGTTATCTCTGAACAACTAGTTGTCCAGACATTATCCTTTCTGACATAACATCAGCATCAGTAGTCACATAACATTGTCCTGTCTGTTGGTCTGATCTACTGCAGAGTTAGGAGTCCATTACCAGATGGTCTGAACTAACTGTGCAGTACTATCTACCTCTGCAGTAGGAGTCCATTACCAGATAGTCTGAACTAACTGTGCATCACCATCTAACTGTGCAGTAGGAGTCCATTAACAGATGGTCTGAACTAACTGTGCAGTACTATCTAACTCTGCAGTAGGAGTCCATTACCAGATGGTCTGAACTAACTGTGCAGTACTATCTAACTCTGCAGTAGGAGTCCATTACCATATGGTCTGATCTAACTGTGCAGTACTATCTAACTCTGCAGTAGGAGTCCATTACCAGATGGTCTGAACTAACTGTGCAGTACCATCTAACTCTGCAGTAGGAGTCCATTACCAGATGGTCTGTACTAACTGTGCAGTACCATCTAACTCTGCAGTAGGAGTCCATTACCAGATGGTCTGTACTAACTGTGCAGTACCATCTAACTCTGCAGTAGGAGTCCATTACCAGATGGTCTGTACTAACTGTGCAGTACCATCTACCTCTACAGTAGGAGTCCATTACCAGATAGTCTGAACTAACTGTGCATCACCATCTAACTGTGCAGTAGGAGTCCATTAACAGATGGTCTGAACTAACTGTGCAGTACTATCTAACTCTGCAGTAGGAGTCCATTACCAGATGGTCTGAACTAACTGTGCAGTACTATCTAACTCTGCAGTAGGAGTCCATTACCATATGGTCTGATCTAACTGTGCAGTACTATCTAACTCTGCAGTAGGAGTCCATTACCAGATGGTCTGAACTAACTGTGCAGTACCATCTAACTCTGCAGTAGGAGTCCATTACCAGATGGTCTGTACTAACTGTGCAGTACCATCTAACTCTGCAGTAGGAGTCCATTACCAGATGGTCTGTACTAACTGTGCAGTACCATCTAACTCTGCAGTAGGAGTCCATTACCAGATGGTCTGATCTAACTGTGCAGTACTATCTAACTCTGCAGTAGGAGTCCATTACCAGATGGTCTGTACTAACTGTGCAGTACTATCTAACTCTGCAGTAGGAGTCCATTACCAGATGGTCTGAACTAACTGTGCAGTAGGAGTCCATTACCAGATGGTCTGAACTAACTGTGCAGTACTATCTAACTCTGCAGTAGGAATCCATTACCAGATGGTCTGAACTAACTGTGCAGTAGGAGTCCATTACCAGATGTTCTGAACTAACTGTGCAGTAGGAGTCCATTACCAGATGGTCTGAACTAACTGTGCAGTAGGAGTCCATTACCAGATGGTGTGAACTAACTGTGCAGTAGGAGTCCATTACCAGATGGTCTGATCTAACTGTGCAGTACTATCTAACTCTGCAGTAGGAGTCCATTACCAGATGGTCTGAACTAACTCTGCAGTAGGAGTCCATTACCAGATGGTCTGAACTAACTGTGCAGTAGGAGTCCATTACCAGATGGTCTGTACTAACTGTGCAGTACCATCTAACTCTGCAGTAGGAGTCCATTACCAGATGGTCTGTACTAACTGTGCAGTACCATCTAACTCTGCAGTAGGAGTCCATTACCAGATGGTCTGAACTAACTGTGCAGTACTATCTAACTCTGCGGTAGGAGTCCATTACCAGATAGTCCATTGGAAACTGAAGGACAGGGAGTTCTACATGGTGAAACAGTGCCACCCAGTGGCTGTCCGACGTCAATGCAGGCCAAAGCATTCCGTTCTGAATCAGGTGTCTTGCAACACTCCCTATTTAAATATCGAATTACATAAACGACTAACAATCTAAGATTTATTTTATTTAAACAATGAAATCAGTTAATGAATGAATTGTTAATATATAATGAATATATAAACAATTAGATAAGTGTTATAGGTTTTGTTTTTTCCCATTTATGTTTTGAGGTTGGACTTTAAAAGCGTATAGCATTTTGACACGGAGGGCAGACAGTTTGGTGTCACCTCGTCAGTCACCCCTCTACTTCCTGTCTCTTACTAAGGAAAGACTAAACAGTTAGTACTGTAAGGAGTAGGAGTTTGACACAATACATAGAGTAGAAAAGAGTAGAGTCTAATATAGTAGAATAGAGTCTAACATAGTAGAATAGAGTCTAATATAGTAGAATAGAGTCTAACATAGTAGAATAGAGTCTAATATAGTAGAAGATAGTCTAATATAGTAGAATAGAGTCAAATATAGTAGAATAGAGTCTAATATAGTAGAATAGAGTCTAATATAGTAGAATAGAGTCTAATATAGTAGAATAGAGTCTAATATAGTAGAATAGAGTCTAATATAGTAGAATAGAGTCTAATATAGTAGAAGAGTCTTATATAGTAGAATAGAGTCTAATATAGTAGAATAGAGTCTAATATAGTAGAATAGAGTCTAATATAGTAGAATAGAGTCTAATATAGTAGAAGATAGTCTAATATAGTAGAAGATAGTCTAATATAGTAGAAGATAGTCTAATATAGTAGAAGATAGTCTAATATAGTAGAAGATAGTCTAATATAGTAGAAGATAGTCTAATATAGTAGAAGATAGTCTAATATAGTAGAATAGAGTCTAATATAGAGTAGAATAGAGTCTAATATAGTAGAATAGAGTCTAATATAGTAGAAGATAGTCTAATATAGTAGAAGATAGTCTAATATAGTAGAAGATAGTCTAATATAGTAGAAGATAGTCTAATATAGTAGAAGAGTCTAATATAGTAGAATAGAGTCTAATATAGTAGAAGAGTCTTATATAGTAGAATAGAGTCTAATATAGTAGAATAGAGTCTAATATAGAGTAGAATATAGTCTAATATAGAGTAGAATATAGTCTAATATAGTAGAATAGAGTCTAATATAGTAGAATAGAGTCTAATATAGTAGAATAGAGTCTAATATAGTAGAATAGAGTCTAATATAGTAGAAGATAGTCTAATATAGTAGAAGATAGTCTAATATAGTAGAAGATAGTCTAATATAGTAGAAGATAGTCTAATATAGTAGAAGATAGTCTAATATAGTAGAAGATAGTCTAATATAGTAGAAGATAGTCTAATATAGTAGAATAGAGTCTAATATAGAGTAGAATAGAGTCTAATATAGTAGAATAGAGTCTAATATAGTAGAAGATAGTCTAATATAGTAGAAGATAGTCTAATATAGTAGAAGATAGTCTAATATAGTAGAAGAGTCTAATATAGTAGAAGAGTCTAATATAGTAGAATAGAGTCTAATATAGTAGAAGAGTCTTATATAGTAGAATAGAGTCTAATATAGTAGAATAGAGTCTAATATAGAGTAGAATATAGTCTAATATAGAGTAGAATAGAGTCTAATATAGTAGAATAGAGTCTAATATAGTAGAATAGAGTCTAATATAGTAGAATAGAGTCTAATATAGTAGAATAGAGTCTAATATAGTAGAATAGAGTCTAATATAGTAGAAGAGTCTTATATAGTAGAATAGAGTCTAATATAGTAGAATAGAGTCTAATATAGTAGAATAGAGTCTAATATAGTAGAATAGAGTCTAATATAGTAGAATAGAGTCTAATATAGTAGAATAGAGTCTAATATAGAGTAGAATAGAGTCTAATATAGTAGAAGATAGTCTAATATAGTAGAAGATAGTCTAATATAGTAGAAGATAGTCTAATATAGTAGAAGATAGTCTAATATAGTAGAATAGAGTCTAATATAGTAGAATAGAGTCTAATATAGTAGAATAGAGTCTAATATAGTAGAATAGAGTCTAATATAGTAGAAGAGTCTTATATAGTAGAATAGAGTCTAATATAGTAGAATAGAGTCTAATATAGTAGAATAGAGTCTAATATAGTAGAATAGAGTCTAATATAGTAGAAGAGTCTAATATAGTAGAATAGAGTCTAATATAGTAGAAGATAGTCTAATATAGTAGAATAGAGTCTAATATAGTAGAATAGAGTCTAATATAGTAGAATAGAGTCTAATATAGTAGAATAGAGTCTAATATAGTAGAATAGAGTCTAATTTAGTAGAATAGAGTCTAATACAGTAGAATAGAGTCTAATAAAGTAGAATAGAGTCTAATATAGTAGAATAGAGTCTAATATAGTAGAATAGTCTAATATAGTAGAAGAGTCTAATATAGTAGAATAGAGTCTAATATAGTAGAATAGAGTCTAATATAGTAGAATAGAGTATAATATAGTAGAATAGAGTCTAATATAGTAGAATAGAGTCTAATATAGTAGAATAGAGTCTAATATAGTAGAATAGAGTCTAATATAGTAGAATAGAGTCTTATATCGTAGAATAGAGTCTTATATCGTAGAATAGTCTTATATAGTAGAATAGAGCAGAATAGAATATAGTAGAATACAATAGAATGTAGTAGTATTGAACACAGTATAATATAGTAAAATAGAATATAGCACAATAAAGTAGAATCAAGTCGAACATAGTAGAAAGCCAAATATAATAGAATAGAATACAGTAGAATATAGTACAATAAAGTAGAATATAATATAGTACAATATAATACAGTAGAATAGAATATAGTACAATAAAGTAGAATAGAATATAGTATAATGTAATACAGTAGAATAGAATATAGTACAATAAAGTAGAATAGAATATAGTAGAATATAATATAGTAGAATACAGTAGAATATAGCAGAACAGAATCTCCTAACTTGTTTTAACTTCACCTATTAATACGGGCTACAATATGGGCTATTCTCTACAAGAATAGTTAGGAGGGTTTTCTTGACCACGAGGTCTAAAACTATTGGCCTTAAGTAGCTATTGGCCAACTTCCAAAAAGTGAATGTCTTTGAGTAAGTTATGGGAAGTTCCCCAAGGTGAGGGGTCCTGGAGAGAGAAGTCAATAGGGTCTGTCCTTCAGACAGGAATCTGGGTTTACGGTACAATACATAGTGGACGGGCTCAGAAGAAGGTCGTGTAGTAAGGTACAGCCACAGTGAAGTACCCCAACCCGGTACAGCCACAGCGAAGTACCCCAACCTGGTACAGCCACAGTGAAGTACCCCGACCCGGTACATCCACAGTAAAGTACCCCGACCCGGTACATCCACAGTGACGTACCCCGACCCGGTACAGCCACAGTGAAGTACCCCAACCCGGTACATCCACAGTGAAGTACCCCGACCCGGTACAGCCACAGTAAAGTACCCCGACCCGGTACATCCACAGTAAAGTACCCCGACCCGGTACATCCACAGTGACGTACCCCGACCCGGTACAGCCACAGTGAAGTACCCCAACCTGGTACAGCCACAGTGAAGTACCCCAACCCGGTACAGCCACAGTGAAGTACCCCAACCCGGTACAGCCACAGTGAAGTACCCCGACCCGGTACAGCCACAGTAAAGTACCCCGACCCGGTACATCCACAGTAAAGTACCCCGACCCGGTACATCCACAGTGACGTACCCCGACCCGGTACAGCCACAGTGAAGTACCCCAACCCGGTACATCCACAGTGAAGTACCCCGACCCGGTACATCCACAGTGAAGTACCCCGACCCGGTACATCCACAGTGAAGTACCCCAACCCGGTACATCCACAGTGAAGTACCCCGACCCGGTACATCCACAGTGAAGTACCCCGACCCGGTACAGCCACAGTGAAGTACCCCAACCCGGTACAGCCACAGTGCAGTACCCCGACCCGGTACAGCCACAGTGCAGTACCCCGACCCGGTACATCCACTAGTACCCCAACCCGGTACATCCAGTGAGGTACCCCAACCGGGTACAGCCACAGTGAAGTACCCCAACCCAGTACAGCGACAGTGAAGTACCCCGACCCGGTACATCCACAGCGAAGTACCCCGACCCGGTACATCCACAGCGAAGTAACCCGACCCGGTACAGCCACAGCGAAGTACCCCAACCAGGTACATCCACAGTGAAGTACCCCGACCCGGTACAGCCACAGCGAAGTACCCCAACCCGGTACATCCACAGCGAAGTAACCCGACCCGGTACAGCCACAGCGAAGTACCCCGACCCGGTACAGCCACAGTGAAGTACCCCAACCCGGTACATCCACAGTGAAGTACCCCAACCCGGTACATCCACAGTGAAGTACCCCAACCCGGTACATCCACAGTGAAGTACCCCAACCCGGTACATCCACAGTGAAGTACCCCAACCCGGTACATCCACAGTGAAGTACCCCAACCCGGTACATCCACAGTGAAGTACCCCAACCCGGTACATCCACAGTGAAGTACCCCAACCCGGTACATCCACAGTGAAGTACCCCAACCGGGTACATCCACAGTGAAGTACCCCAACCCGGTACAGCCACAGTGAAGTACCCCAACCCGGTACAGCCACAGTGAAGTACCCCAACCCGGTACAGCCACAGTGAAGTACCCCAACCCGGTACATCCACAGTGAAGTACCCCGACCCGGTACATCCACAGTGAAGTACCCCGACCCGGTACATCCACAGTGAAGTACCCCGACCCGGTACATCCACAGTGAAGTACCCCGACCCGGTACATCCACAGTGAAGTACCCCGACCCGGTACATCCACAGTGAAGTACCCCGACCCGGTACATCCACAGTGAAGTACCCCGACCCGGTACATCCACAGTGAAGTACCCCGACCCGGTACATCCACAGTGAAGTACCCCGACCCGGTACATCCACAGTGAAGTTCTGTACGTTTCCATTGTGTTTTTCTCCACAGACTAGCAGCAGTCTGGTAATAGGAGGCTACTACGACCCTGTTATTTACTAGATGACATTCTGTAGTAGATACTTAGTCATCATGACTTACAAACTGACTATTCATGGAGTCTAGCAACACCCTGTAACCAACCATCTGCAGGTAGTGACCGATAGCGAAAGCATCGGAACACGACTGCCACTCTCCTCTGTGCTTATCGGGACAAGTCCATGTCACTTTGATTTGGCTGTAACCCAAAGCGGTTATCGTTCTGTTACGCAAGGCGGCGCCGCACTGGTGACACGTCTGGAAAAGCTCCTTGAGTTTCGACTCGTTCACGATCCATTTCCTTTCGCTCCGTCCTCCTTCTCCGTCCGGTTCTCCTGACACCTTACTGTCAGAGCTGGATCCCTGGCTGGAGGTTGACGGGCTGGAGGTGGAGGGGCTGGAGGTGGTGAAAGGCGAGACGGTGAAACCAGCAGTAGAGGTCGTACTGGTACAGTCCTTCCCTGAAGTCTTCTTAGCGGCCATATGACCTTTCTTCCTGCGCGCCACCTGATCGACAGAAAAACAAACATGTTAGAAGAAGAATTTTGTAGGAAAAGCTTCATTCTGATGAAGACAGTTTGGTGGGGAAACGTTGGTGAATAAATGATTTCATTCTGATGAAGACGGCTTGGAGGGGAAACGTTGGGCGACTAGCGAGCAGCTTTTCCCTTTGAAGTGTTCTGGACCAACAGAATGAGTCTGGACCAACAGAATGAGTCTGGACCAACAGAATGAGTCTGGACCAACAGAATGAGTCTGGACCAACAGAATGAGTCTAGACCAACAAAATGAGTCTGGACCAACAGAATGAGTCTGGACCAACATAATGAGTCTGGACCTACAGAATGAGTCTGGACCAACAGAATGAGTCTGGACCAACAGAATGAGTCTGGACCAACAGAATGAGTCTGGACCAACAGAATGAGTCTAGACCAACAGAATGAGTCTGGACCAACAGAATGAGTCTGGACCTACAGAATGAGTCTGGACCAACAGAATGAGTCTGGACCAACAGAATGAGTCTGGACCAACAGAATGAGTCTGGACCAACAGAATGAGTCTGGACCAACAGAATGAGTCTGGACCAACAGAATGAGTCTGGACCAACAGAATGAGTCTGGACCAACAGGTCAAGCTGTATCAACAGAATGAGTCTGGACCAACAGAATGAGTCTGGACCAACAGAATGAGTCTGGACCAACAGAATGAGTCTGGACCAACAGAATGAGTCTGGACCAACAGAATGAGTCTGGACCAACAGAATGACTCTGGACCAACAGAATGAGTCTGGACCAACAGAATGAGTCTGGACCAACAGAATGAGTCTGGACCTACAGAATGAGTCTGGACCTACAGAAAGAGTCTGGACCTACAGAATGAGTCTGGACCTACAGAATGAGTCTGGACCAACAGAAAGAGTCTGGACCAACAGAAAGAGTCTGGACCAACAGAATGAGTCTGGACCAACAGAATGAGTCTGGACCAACAGAATGAGTCTGGACCAACAGAATGAGTCTGGACCAACAGAATGAGTCTGGACCTACAGAATGAGTCTGGACCAACAGAATGAGTCTGGACCAACAGAATGAGTCTGGACCAACAGAATGAGTCTGGACCAACAGAATGAGTCTGGACCAACAGAATGAGTCTGGACCAACAGAATGAGTCTGGACCAACAGAATGAGTCTGGACCAACAGAATGAGTCTGGACCAACAGGTCAAGCTGTATCAACAGAATGAGTCTGGACCAACAGAATGAGTCTGGACCAACAGAATGAGTCTGGACCAACAGAATGAGTCTGGACCAACAGAATGAGTCTGGACCAACAGAATGACTCTGGACCAACAGAATGACTCTGGACCAACAGAATGACTCTGGACCAACAGAATGACTCTGGACCAACAGAATGACTCTGGACCTACAGAATGACTCTGGACCTACAGAATGACTCTGGACCTACAGAATGACTCTGGACCTACAGAATGACTCTGGACCTACAGAATGACTCTGGACCTACAGAATGACTCTGGACCTACAGAATGACTCTGGACCTACAGAATGACTCTGGACCTACAGAATGAGTCTGGACCTACAGAATGAGTCTGGACCTACAGAATGAGTCTGGACCTACAGAATGAGTCTGGACCAACAGAATGAGTCTGGACCTACAGAATGAGTCTGGACCTACAGAATGAGTCTGGACCTACAGAATGAGTCTGGACCTACAGAATGAGTCTGGACCTACAGAATGAGTCTGGACCTACAGAATGAGTCTGGACCTACAGAATGAGTCTGGACCTACAGAATGAGTCTGGACCAACAGAATGAGTCTGGACCAACAGAATGAGTCTGGACCAACAGAATGAGTCTGGACCAACAGAATGAGTCTGGACCAACAGAATGAGTCTGGACCAACAGAATGAGTCTGGACCAACAGAATGAGTCTGGACCAACAGAAAGAGTCTGGACCAACAGAAAGAGTCTGGACCAACAGAAAGAGTCTGGACCAACAGAATGAGTCTGGACCAACAGAATGAGTCTGGACCAACAGAATGAGTCTGGACCAACAGAATGAGTCTGGACCTACAGAATGAGTCTGGACCTACAGAATGAGTCTGGACCTACAGAATGAGTCTGGACCTACAGAATGAGTCTGGACCTACAGAATGAGTCTGGACCTACAGAATGAGTCTGGACCTACAGAATGAGTCTGGACCAACAGAATGAGTCTGGACCTACAGAATGAGTCTGGACCTACAGAATGAGTCTGGACCTACAGAATGAGTCTGGACCAACAGAATGAGTCTGGACCAACAGAATGAGTCTGGACCAACAGAATGAGTCTGGACCAACAGAATGAGTCTGGACCAACAGAATGAGTCTGGACCTACAGAATGAGTCTGGACCTACAGAATGAGTCTGGACCTACAGAATGAGTCTGGACCTACAGAATGAGTCTGGACCAACAGAATGAGTCTGGACCTACAGAATGAGTCTGGACCAACAGAATGAGTCTAGACCAACAGGTCAAGCTGTATCAACAGAAGGAACAGGAAATGCCAGACAGATACTCACAGGAATGTTGGTCTTTGTTTTTTTCCTTCTGCATGCGCCCCCCGTTGTAGTCGTAGAGGGGATGTTCTGCAAATCAGAAATAAAATAATTCATGTTAGACCAACCAATAACCTGTAAGTTATCAGACCCTGTGATAGACTAGTGTCCTGTCCAGGGGGTGTCCTGGTACATCAAGCTGTCTGCTACAGAAACAGGAGATAGACTAGTGTCCTGTCCAGGGGGTGTCCTGGTACATCAAGCTGTCTCACTACAGAAACAGGAGATAGACTAGTGTCCTGTCCAGGGGGTGTCCTGGTACATCAAGCTGTCTCACTACAGAAACAGGAGATAGACTAGTGTCCTGTCCAGGGGGTGTACTGGTACATCAAGCTGTCTCACTACAGAAACAGGAGATAGACTAGTGTCCTGTCCAGGGGGTGTCCTGGTACATCAAGCTGTCTCACTACAGAAACAGGAGACTCCTGCCCCTATGAGCCGTTCCAGCTCCCACAAGCCAGGGCTACTTCCATACTATCCATCCACAGCTAGTAGCGCACCATGATAATACCAGCATTACCTTACTAAGTGTACAGCTAGTAGAGCCCCATGATAATACCAGCATTACCTTACTAAGTGTACAGCTAGTAGAGCCCCATGATAATACCAGCATTACCTTACTAAGTGTACAGCTAGTAGAGCACCATGATAATACCAGCATTACCTTACTAAGTGTACAGCTAGTAGAGCCCCATGATAATAACAGCATTACTTTACTAAGTGTACAGCTAGTAGAGCACCATGATAATACCAGCATTACCTTACTAAGTGTACAGCTAGTAGAGCCCCATGATAATAACAGCATTACTTTACTAAGTGTACAGCTAGTAGAGCACCATGATAATACCAGCATTACCTTACTAAGTGTACAGCTAGTAGAGCACCATGATAATACCAGCATTACCTTACTAAGTGTACAGCTAGTAGAGCCCCATGATAATAACAGCATTACTTTACTAAGTGTACAGCTAGTAGAGCACCATGATAATACCAGCATTACCTTACTAAGTGTACAGCTAGTAGAGCCCCATGATAATAACAGCATTACCTTACTAAGTGTACAGCTAGTAGAGCCCCATGATAATAACAGCATTACCTTACTAAGTGTACCGCTAGTAGAGCCCCATGATAATAGCAGCATTACCTTACTAAGTGTACAGCTAGTAGAGCCCCATGATAATAACAGCATTACTTTACTAAGTGTACAGCTAGTAGAGCACCAAGATAATACCAGCATTACCTTACTAAGTGTACAGCTAGTAGAGCCCCATGATAATACCAGCATTACCTTACTAAGTGTACAGCTAGTAGAGCCCCATGATAATAACAGCATTACTTTACTAAGTGTACAGCTAGTAGAGCACCATGATAATACCAGCATTACCTTACTAAGTGTACAGCTAGTAGAGCCCCATGATAATACCAGCATTACCTTACTAAGTGTACAGCTAGTAGAGCCCCATGATAATAACAGCATTACCTTACTAAGTGTACAGCTAGTAGAGCCCCATGATAATAGCAGCATTACCTTACTAAGTGTACAGCTAGTAGAGCCCCATGATAATAACAGCATTACCTTACTAAGTGTACAGCTAGTAGAGCACCATGATAATACCAGCATTACCTTACTAAGTGTACAGCTAGTAGAGCCCCATGATAATACCAGCATTACCTTACTAAGTGTACAGCTAGTAGAGCCCCATGATAATAACAGCATTACTTTACTAAGTGTACAGCTAGTAGAGCACCATGATAATACCAGCATTACCTTACTAAGTGTACAGCTAGTAGAGCACCATGATAATAACAGCATTACCTTACTAAGTGTACAGCTAGTAGAGCCCCATGATAATACCAGCATTACCTTACTAAGTGTACAGCTAGTAGAGCACCATGATAATAACAGCATTACCTTACTAAGTGTACAGCTAGTAGAGCACCATGATAATACCAGCATTACCTTACTAAGTGTACAGCTAGTAGAGCCCCATGATAATAACAGCATTACCTTACTAAGTGTACAGCTAGTAGAGCCCCATGATAATAGCAGCATTACCTTACTAAGTGTACAGCTAGTAGAGCCCCATGATAATAACAGCATTACTTTACTAAGTGTACAGCTAGTAGAGCACCATGATAATACCAGCATTACCTTACTAAGTGTACAGCTAGTAGAGCCCCATGATAATACCAGCATTACCTTACTAAGTGTACAGCTAGTAGAGCCCCATGATAATAACAGCATTACTTTACTAAGTGTACAGCTAGTAGAGCGCCATGATAATACCAGCATTACCTTACTAAGTGTACAGCTAGTAGAGCCCCATGATAATACCAGCATTACCTTACTAAGTGTACAGCTAGTAGAGCCCCATGATAATAACAGCATTACCTTACTAAGTGTACAGCTAGTAGAGCCCCATGATAATAGCAGCATTACCTTACTAAGTGTACAGCTAGTAGAGCCCCATGATAATAACAGCATTACTTTACTAAGTGTACAGCTAGTAGAGCCCCATGATAATAACAGCATTACTTTACTAAGTGTACAGCTAGTAGAGCACCATGATAATACCAGCATTACCTTACTAAGTGTACAGCTAGTAGAGCCCCATGATAATAACAGCATTACCTTACTAAGTGTACAGCTAGTAGAGCACCATGATAATACCAGCATTACCTTACTAAGTGTACAGCTAGTAGAGCACCATGATAATAACAGCATTACCTTACTAAGTGTACAGCCCCATGATAATAACAGCATTACCTTACTAAGTGTACAGCTAGTAGAGCACCATGATAATAACAGCATTACCTTACTAAGTGTACAGCTAGTAGAGCACCATGATAATAACAGCATCATCTTGGCATAGTTCTGTTATAATCTCCACCCGGCACAGCCAGAAGAGGACTGGCCACCCCTCATAGCCTGGTTCCTCTCTAGGTTTCTTCCTAGGTTTTGGCCTTTCTAGGGAGTTTTTCCTAGCCACCGTGCTTCTACACCTGCATTACTAGCTGTTTGGGGTTTTAGGCTGGGTGTCTGTACAGCACTTCGAGATATTAGCTGATGTACGAAGGGCTATATAAAATAAAATTGATTGATTGATTGATTGATTACCTTACTAAGTGTACAGCTAGTAGAGCACCATGATAATACCAGCATTACCTTACTAAGTGTACAGCTAGTAGAGCCCCATGATAATAACAGCATTACCTTACTAAGTGTACACGTGGGTGACAGAGCCACGTACGTCCCAGAGGTTGAAGCAGGCTCTGTCAGCCGCAGACCCAGGTGGGAGAGGAACCCCGTCGTAGCCGTAGCAACACCTGACCCTCCATGCTGTGGGGTCGGAGCAGACGCCCCTCCAGCAGATAGGGAGTCAGTCCCTGGTGGATCGTCTACAGCTGGAGGTACGTCTCCTGTCTCAACCTGGGTGAGAAATAAAAGGGACAGGAACCAGGAAACGCCGCTGTTCATTTGAAGTAAACAAAGGGAGAACACGTGTAGGCATGCGATCAGTTTGGGCTTTGAACAAGACCATGGGGGAACCCCCAATTGCATTACCTCCATTCCTAGCGTCCTCTCTCCTTCTCAAACACCATTGGATGTGATGGTGAGAGGTCCCCCGCCCCTCTGACCTCATCCAATGGGTTTTGAGAAGGGGACGAGGAGCGACGACTCAAGGAACTGCAATTGAGATTCTCCCTATAATAAACTGCATGCTGTCATCTATTACAAGGCAAGCTAACGCTATACAGTCAAGTCACGGTTCCTTTATGTTGCATGTGGACATTTTATTATGTATTTGACCCAAGACAATGAATAAAAGCACCAAGAAAATGGCACAAAGTTGACTTAGACATGGTGTTGTACTTGGCTATAGTGTGTATGTGTTGTACTTGGCTAATCTTTGGCTAAAGTGTGTGTGTTGTACTTGTGTGCTCGCTCTGAGAAGGACATTCACCAGTAAAGTGATAGCCCTATGAAATGTCAACAGAACACCTTTTATTAATGTTAATATAACATATTTTACTAAAACTACGCTACCATAATGCAATGCGACACCCATCCAGTGATTGATAGCTAGCTACATTGGTAGTTCCAGCATCTACGCCCTAGTTTGTCATGTATCAAGGAACAATAATAACCCTATTCAATCAGTCAGATATTGTTAGATTACACTTACCGCCATTATTCCACGTTGTCCTGGCGTGGTGTGAACGGCCACTGACGGCACCGCCGTATCCTTCAGGAAACTTTTCATGATTCTCATCCTGCTGTGTCTGTCCTGTCCCAGCTTCTCATAATAGTCCCCCGGTAGAAAATGTTCCGAGCACACTAGTAACTTTCTGAGGTCATCGGTCGGGGTATTAGCATCTTTGTTCAGAGCAACCATCCATAGTTTCAATCGGTCCGGATTACTCAATGGAAGTCGGTGAAACATTAGCGCCGACCACGTCTTTTGTTTGTTGTCGCACACTTTAACAGCGCACTCACGAGGCATATTGGGGCAGCGACGGTAGCACAAGTGACAACGGGAAAGACCTTAGTTGGGGTTAACGTTAGTTAGCAATATCGTTGATGATGATGGTGGTTGTCCGTCTCAGCACAGCAGCACACTCGATTAGCTAGCTAGCTACTTGCGAATGTAAACTTGCTAGCTAATAGCTTGAAAATACTTCCAGCAGTGTCGACAATCTTCAGTCCACTGGCTGCGAGGTAAATCAATAATGCTTGGCAGTCTGTTGATGTCGCTAGGAGTTACTCTTCACACACGTTTCTTATTTGATACCAGCTATATTGCTAACCTGAAACTGTCGCGTTTACTTCCTGAAGAGGAACGTCAAAACAAGCTGTCCAATCAGCGCGGCTTTTGCTAGGCTACTCGTGGACGTGATTTTGCACCAAGTTCGACGCAGATAAAACCACATAATCAAGACTGTAAAAAGAGACATTCGATTGAATGTTAGAATGGGCAAAACGAGTGACCTAAGCGACTTTTGAGCATGGTATGATCGCTGGTGGTCCGACAAAATCCCAGGTCCTGTTGCTGATGGCAGTCAGGATTTGGCGTAAACAACATGAGGCCACGGCCCCATCCTACCTGATGTCAACGGTACAGGCTGGTGGCCGTGGTGTAACGGTGTGGGGAATGTTTTCCTGGGACACGTTAGGTCCCTTTATAACAATTGAGCAACGTTTGAACACCACACCTTGTAGAATCCATCGCCCAAAGAATTCAGCCTGTTCTGGAGGCAAAGGGGGGTCCGACCCGGTTCTAGATGGGTGTACCTACTAAACGGGCAACTGAGTGTATATTTCCGCAACAACTAAGAGTATTGAAGTGCGAGGCTCAACTAAAGTTCCTTCTGGAAAAATAAAGTAATTCAATTCAACTTCATTGTTTTGGTCCCCTGGCTATCGGCTGTCACTAGTTACCACAGCCACAAAGTCATAAACCCCTGCCATTTCTACAATTGATCTTCTTAAAATGTTATTTTTACACCGCTCCAGCCGACGCTTGGCATTGCGCATGGTGATCTTAGGCTTGTGTGCGGCTGCTCGGCCATGGAAACCCATTGAGGCTCACGAAACTCCCGGTGAACAGTACTTGTTATGAAAAGTTATTGTGCTGACGTTGCTTCCAGAGGCAGTTTGGAAATCAGTAGTGAGTGTTGCAACCGAAGACAGACGATTTTTACGAGCTACCCGCTTCAGCACTCGGCGGTCCCGTTCTGTGAGCTTGTACGGCCTACCACGTCGAGGCTGAGCCGTTGTTGCTCCTAGACGTTGCCACTTCACAATAACAGCACTTACTTTTGTTGACACTTACAAAAAAACGATATATATTTTTTAATGATTTCTGTCTCAGCTGGCCAGCCGTGATGACTTGAGAGGTCGTGCACAGCCTATCCTTGCACCCACTGTCACGGCGGATGCATGAAATGCGTAGTTCACAGAAAATAGTTCTCAAAATAACTGCTTTTAAAACAACTATAATCTAGATATTATAATTTCACGGATAGTAAAATGACAGGGTACAAAGTGCTGATCACCCTGCTTTGGGCAGTTAGGTCTATTTCCCTGCTGGCTAGCTGATCCTGAAGACTTCCAGTCATTGTGCTAAGCTAACGATAAGGTACCTTCAAGTTCAACTACCTTCAAACTTGTTACGGGATTTTTATGGATAATGACTAAAATATGTATACATTTGACTTAGAATTATAACTAAAAAGAATACTACTATATTACTGTATGGATGAATTATAACTAAACAGAATACTACTATATTACTGTATGGATGAATTATAACTAAACAGAATACTACTATGTTACTGTATGGATGAATTATAACTAAACAGAATACTACTATGTTACTGTATGGATGAATTATAACTAAACAGAATACTACTATGTTACTGTATGGATGAATTATAACTAAACAGAATACTACTATGTTACTGTATGGATGAATTATAACTAAACAGAATACTACTATGTTACTGTATGGATGAATTATAACTAAACAGAATACTACTATATTACTGTATGGATGAATTATAACTAAACAGAATACTACTATATTACTGTATGGATGAATTATAACTAAACAGAATACTACTATGTTACTGTATGGATGAATTATAACTAAACAGAATACTACTATGTTACTGTATGGATGAATTATAACTAAACAGAATACTACTATATTACTGTATGGATGAATTATAACTAAACAGAATACTACTATGTTACTGTATGGATGAATTATAACTAAACAGAATACTACTATGTTACTGTATGGATGAATTATAACTAAACAGAATACTACTATATTACTGTATGGATGAATTATAACTAAACAGAATACTACTATATTACTGTATGGATGAATTATAACTAAACAGAATACTACTATATTACTGTATGGATGAATTATAACTAAACAGAATACTACTATATTACTGTATGGATGAATTATAACTAAACAGAATACTACTATATTACTGTATGGATGAATGAATCTTATTATAATCATAATGCTGAATATAATCTGTTCCTTGTTAGAAAGAATGGAGTAATCTTCAGACAGGCTGGAATGCTGTGTTCCTTACAGGACATTCCATCTCTACCCAGGGAGGGGTGATACCTTGGGCTGGTTGCAGATTGTTTAACAGGTGGCAGACAAAATAAGAACGCTAACTGTACTGCCATTGTATCCGAGAGGAGGAAGGACATTTTTAAAACCTATGACGTCAGTTTTATTATATAACCTGATGTAAATTGTACTATGATTCAGTACTCTCGAGAATAAACGCTATTGATTGATTGATTTTGAGACTGGTTTCTGTCCATTTAATGCTAATAAGTATCTTACAAATTATTATGTATGGGCAGAGAGTGTTTTAATTGAATTGGTTGCTAACATATAGGAATTAAATTCCTTTAACCAAACTGCACACAGAGACATACAACACGGTGTCCATGAGTTCATCTCACACTATCTCTTTAGAGTAAAACACGGGAAAGTATTGACCAATCACAGTCATACCCACATCATTTAGAGAAAACTAGGTCATTTCCAGACGTAGCATGAATGCTAATTAGATCAATCACCACAATAACTCACGGAAGAGAGTATAGATTAGTAAACTAAACAAATCTACACAATAAAATGTTGTCCTACCGTGATCATGTCAGACTGAGGTAGGTCTAGTTCTATTCATCAGTAATAGAACAGGTGGTTGTCAGGGAGAAGGAAGCAGAGCAGAACAGGTGGTTGTCAGGGAGAAGGAAGCAGAGCAGAACAGGTGGTTGTCAGGGAGAAGGAAGCAGAGCAGAACAGGTGGTTGTCAGGGAGAAGGAGGAAGCAGAGCAGAACAGGTGGTTGTCAGGGAGAAGGAGGAAGCAGAGCAGAACAGGTGGTTGTCAGGGAGAAGGAAGCAGAGCAGAACAGGTGGTTGTCAGGGAGAAGGAAGCAGAGCAGAACAGGTGGTTGTCAGTGAGAAGGAAGCAGAGCAGAACAGGTGGTTGTCAGGGAGAAGGAAGCAGAGCAGAACAGGTGGTTGTCAGGGAGAAGGAAGCAGAGCAGAACAGGTGGTTGTCAGTGAGAAGGAAGCAGAGCAGAACAGGTGGTTGTCAGGGAGAAGGAAGCAGAACAGAACAGGTGGTTGTCAGGAAGAAGGAAGCAGAACAGGTGGTTGTCAGGGAGAAGGAAGCAGAACAGAGCAGGTGGTTGTCAGGAAGAAGGAAGCAGAACAGGTGGTTGTCAGGGAGAAGGAAGCAGAACAGGTGGTTGTCAGGGAGAAGGAAGCAGAGCAGAACAGGTGGTGGTCAGGGAGAAAGAAGCAGAGCAGAACAGGTGGTTGCCAGGGAGACGGAAGCAGAGCAGAACAGGTGGTTGTCAGGGAGAAGGAAGCAGAGCAGAACAGGTGGTTGTCAGTGAGAAGGAAGCAGAGCAGAACAGGTGGTTGTCAGGGAGAAGGAAGCAGAGCAGAACAGGTGGTTGTCAGTGAGAAGGAAGCAGAGCAGAACAGGTGGTTGTCAGGGAGAAGGAAGCAGAGCAGAACAGGTGGTTGTCAGGGAGAAGGAAGCAGAGCAGAACAGGTGGTTGTCAGGGAGAAGGAAGCAGAACAGAACAGGTGGTTGTCAGGAAGAAGGAAGCAGAACAGGTGGTTGTCAGGGAGAAGGAAGCAGAACAGGTGGTTGTCAGGGAGAAGGAAGCAGAGCAGAACAGGTGGTGGTCAGGGAGAAAGAAGCAGAGCAGAACAGGTGGTTGCCAGGGAGACGGAAGCAGAGCAGAACAGGTGGTTGTCAGGGAGAAGGAAGCAGAGCAGAACAGGTGGTTGTCAGTGAGAAGGAAGCAGAGCAGAACAGGTGGTTGTCAGGGAGAAGGAAGCAGAGCAGAACAGGTGGTTGTCAGTGAGAAGGAAGCAGAGCAGAACAGGTGGTTGTCAGGGAGAAGGAAGCAGAACAGAACAGGTGGTGGTCAGGGAGAAAGAAGCAGAGCAGAACAGGTGGTTGCCAGGGAGACGGAAGCAGAGCAGAACAGGTGGTTGTCAGGGAGAAGGAAGCAGAGCAGAACAGGTGGTTGTCAGGGAGAAGGAAGCCGAGCAGAACAGGTGGTTGTCAGGGAGAAGGAAGCCGAGCAGAACAGGTGGTTGTCAGGGAGAAGGAAGCAGAGCAGAACAGGTGGTTGTCAGGGAGAAGGAAGCAGAGCAGAACAGGTGGTTTGTCAGGGAGAAGGAAGCAGAACAGAACAGGTGTCCATCCCTACATACACATAATCAATAATGGATGGTTTGATTCTGGAGTCAGGGACAGGGGATGGGAAGCATCCTAAATGACATCCTATTCCCTATATAGTGCACTACTTTTAACCAGGGCCCATAGGCCTGTAATCCCTTGCAAAAGTATTTATACCCCTACATATAACATCTGTAAGGTCCCTCAGTCAGTCAAATATTACATTTCAAGCACAGAACTATATACAAAGAGATTGTTGTGCTTTTTGTGTCAGAGAGAGAGACAGTGTCTTCATCTAATTACTCTCAGAGAGAGAGAGGAGTCTGAAGACCAGACTTAAATGGTATTAAAAGGTGTGCTGGAGAGACTGAGTACCAACAGGAGTGCACATTTTTGTTCCAGCCCAGTAGTAACACACCTGACCTGATTCAACTAATCATCAAGCCACAAACACTGAGGTACATGTGTAGAGTCTAGAGAGAGAGAGAGAGAGAGAGAGAGAGAGAGAGAGAGAAATAGAGAGAGAGAGAGAGAAATAGAGTGAGAGAAAGAGAGAGAGAAAGACAGAGAGAGAGAAAGAGAAAAAGAGAGAGAGAGACAGAGAGAAAGACAGAGAGAGAGGCAGACAGAGAGAGAGAGAGAGAGAGAGAGAGAGAGAGAGAGAGAGAGAGAGAGAGAGAGAGAGAGAGAGAGAGAGAGAGAGAGAGAGAGAGAGAGAGAGACAGACCCAGAGAGTTGTAGGACTAGCACCAGTGGCCAGACATTTCCAGAAAGTAATTTTCCACTCCAGTGGTTTGATACAGTGTTTTCTCATGTTGGGTTCACTTCTAACAAGCTGCCTCCACAACCCAGACCAGCAGCTATTACTATAGTAGAATATGATTCTGGACCTTTACAATACAGCACCACAACCCAGACCACCAGCTATTACTATAGTAGAATATGATTCTGGACCTTTACAATACAGCACCACAACCCAGACCACCAGCTATTACTATAGTAGAATATGATTCTGGACCTTTACAATACAGCACCACAACCCAGACCAGCAGCTATTACTATAGTATAATATGATTCTGGACCTTTACAATACAGCACCACAACCCAGACCAGCAGCTATTACTATAGTAGAATATGATTCTGGACCTTTACAATACAGCACCACAACCCAGACCACCAGCTATTACTATAGTAGAATATGATTCTGGACCTTTACAGTACAGCACCACAACCCAGAACACCAGCTATTACTATAGTAGAATATGATTCTGGACCTTTACAGTACAGCACCACAACCCAGATCACCAGCTATTACTATAGTAGAATATGATTCTGGACCTTTACAGTACAGCACCACAACCCAGACCACCAGCTATTACTATAGTAGAATATGATTCTGGACCTTTACAGTACAGCACCACAACCCAGACCAGCAGCTATTACTATAGTAGAATATGATTCTGGACTGGACCTTTACAGTACAGCACCACAACCCAGACCACCAGCTATTACTATAGTAGAATATGATTCTGGACTGGACCTTTACAGTACAGCACCACAACCCAGACCACCAGTTTTTACTATAGTAGAATATGATTCTGGACCTTTACAGTACAGCACCACAACCCAGACCACCAGCTATTACTATAGTAGAATATGATTCTGGACCTTTACAGTACAGCACCACAACCCAGACCAGCAGCTATTACTATAGTAGAATATGATTCTGGACCTTTACAGTACAGCACCACAACCCAGAACACCAGCTATTACTATAGTAGAATATGATTCTGGACTGGACCTTTACAATACAGCACCACAACCCAGACCACCAGCTGTTACTATAGTAGAATATGATTCTGGACCTTTACAGTACAGCACCAAGCGCGCACGCGCACACACACAATAACTAACATAGTACAACGGTAGTGTGGACTGTAGCTTTACAACACAGATACTACTAGAGAAAAGTTAGTCCAATACATCACTATAAATCTGATGCTGTACTTCAGACTTCTACAAACGGACTGACACACACACACACACACACACACACACACACACACACACACACACACACACACACACACACACACACACACACACACACACACACACACACACACACACACACACACACACACACACACACCTCCATGACATACTGTATGACTCTCTTACCTTTTTCTCTCCGTCTTTCCCATTTCCACGTCTCTTCCCGTTCTGCTTGGGCTCTCGGAGTCCTTTCTCTCCGGTCCCGGACCCAAACAGCTTGTTAGCCCACTCATCCTTCTGCGTGGCCAGCCTGGGAGGCTGTGGAGGCAGGGGCAGGTCCCCGGCTGGTAGTGGAGCCCTGTAGCGATCCGCAGGTATCTTGTTCATGGGTGGTGGGAGGGTGCTACAGTTAGCCGATGACCAACCATCCGTTGACTCAGCATAGGACTCCTGATCACTACACAGTCCTGCTTGTCCCTGTGTTTGTCCTGCCTGGCCTGGTTGTCTCCAGTCTCTCAGGACATGGACTGGTAACCAGCGTTGAGACTGATGGTGCTGGGGCTGGCTCTGCTCCGCTCCTCCTCCAGATCCTCCCCCCTTACCTCCCCTCTTCCCTGGCGGGTAGTGGTGGAGTGAGGGATGGGAGGAGTGGGCCCCTCGAGGGGGGGTGGCAGGGGGGGGGTCGTGGCGGTAGCTGTTGTTGTGGTGAGGGGGAGGAGGAGGGGGGAGAGGGGGGCCAGGGACGACACCGGGAGGGACTTGGTTCCAGCCCGGGGCCGAGGGAGGAGGAGGGCTGTCCCAGTGGCGTGGACCGGGGTTGTGATTATGGCCTCCCAGGTCGACCAATAAGACACGGTTACTCTTCTCTTCTGGCAGGAAGTTACCGATGCCGCTGTCGCTGTTGCTACTGGTGCTGTGGTTCTGTTAATAACAATAATAACAATAATAATAATACTAATAACAATAATTATAATAATAATAATACTAATAACAATAATAATAATAACAATAATTATTATAATAATAACAATAATAATAATACTAATAACAATAATTATAATTATAATAATACCAATAATAATAATACCAATAATAACAATACTAATAATCATTGAAAAGTGATGTATAAATAACATTTCGACCAGATTTTCAAATACTTTCTCTGTGAAAAATATTTATAATACTTTCTCTGTGCTTGTTGATCTTGTCTGGCTTAATAAACCAATAATAGACCCAATAGAAAAGTCCCAAAACTGCCAACCGGCCCACCGGACACTCCAGACTCCAGTGTTAGTATTTAAACATTAAAGCCCTGTCAAAGCTCTACTAAAGTAAACAAGACAGTAAAGAAAACAACATCCTTTTTGGAATGAAGGTCAAATAACAACAGATGGTAACAGAAGTCTACCTGCTGTGGGTCGTTGTCCGGATCAACGAACGCCCGCGCCCGGACCCCCTCAATGTTCTCCCCCATGTCCCGGTAGAGGACAGACACAAACTGGAGCAGAGGCTGGGAGGTAGAGGGGAACTCCAGACACCCTCCAGTATCAGGATCAGGAGTACACTCAAACCCAAACCTCCTGGCCACACCCACATGGACCTGGAGGAAGGAGGCGGTTACTTTACTGTCCAATGGACACAGATTTCCAACTGGTTATTCCAACCCCTCTGAAAATATGGTATTTTATCATATTTATGGAAGGTTTTTATCTATAGTAGTGAATTACGGTTGACATTAATATTCACTTTACAGTCTGAGTCGTTATCAAAAGAAAACAACTCCTGAATCCCATTTAGCCTTTTTTTCCTCCCCCTTTTTGTTGTTGAAGAATTTAAACCAGTAAGTTCTCTTTATCTACTGGGAACATTCCTGGACCGGTAAGTCCTCTTTATCTACTGGGAACATTCCAGTAAGGCCTCTTTATCTACTGGGAACATTCCAATAAGTCCTCTTTATCTACTGGGAACATTCCAATAAGTCCTCTTTATCTACTGGGAACATTCCAGGACCAGTAAGACCTCTTTATCTACTGGGAACATTCCAATAAGTCCTCTTTATCTACTGGGAACATTCCAATAAGTCCTCTTTATCTACTGGGAACATTCCAGGACCAGTAAGACCTCTTTATCTACTGGGAACATTCCAATAAGTCCTCTTTATCTACTGGGAACATTCCAATAAGTCCTCTTTATCTACTGGGAACATTCCAGGACCAGTAAGACCTCTTTATCTACTGGGAACATTCCAATAAGTCCTCTTTATCTACTGGGAACATTCCAGTAAGTCCTCTTTATCTACTGGGAACATTCCAGGACTAGTAAGTCCTCTTTATCTACTGGGAACATTCCAGTAAGTCCTCTTTATCTACTGGGAACATTCCAGGACCAGTAAGTCCTCTTTATCTACTGGGAACATTCCAGGACCAGTAAGACCTCTTTATCTACTGGGAACATTCCAGTAAGTCCTCTTTATCTACTGGGAACATTCCAGGACCAGTAAGTCCTCTTTATCTACTGGGAACATTCCAGTAAGTCCTCTTTATCTACTGGGAACATTCCAGGACTAGTAAGTCCTCTTTATCTACTGGGAACATTCCAGGACCAGTAAGACCTCTTTATCTACTGGGAACATTCCAGTAAGTCCTCTTTATCTACTGGGAACATTCCAGGACCAGTAAGTCCTCTTTATCTACTGGGAACATTCCAGTAAGTCCTCTTTATCTACTGGGAACATTCCAGGACCAGTAAGTCCTCTTTATCTACAGGAACATTCCAGGACCGGTAAGTCCTCTTTATCTACTGGGAACATTCCAGAACCAGTAAGTCCTCTTTATCTACTGGGAACATTCCAGAACCAGTAAGTCCTCTTTATCTACTGGGAACATTCCAGGACCAGTAAGTCCTCTTTATCTACTGGGAACATTCCAGGACCAGTAAGTCCTCTTTATCTACTGGGAACATTCCAGAACCAGTAAGTCCTCTTTATCTACTGGGAACATTCCAGAACCAGTAAGTCCTCTTTATCTACTGGGAACATTCCAGGACCAGTAAGTCCTCTTTATCTACTGGGAACATTCCAGGACCAGTAAGTCCTCTTTATCTACTGGGAACATTCCAGGACCAGTAAGTCCTCTTTATCTACTGGGAACATTCCAGGACCAGTAATACCTCTTTATCTACTGGGAATATTCCAGTAAGTCCTCTTTATCTACTGGGAACATTCCAGGACCGGTAAGTCCTCTTTATCTACTGGGAACATTCCAGGACCGGTAAGTCCTCTTTATCTACTGGGAACATTCCAGTAAGTCCTCTTTATCTACTGGGAACATTCCAGTAAGTCCTCTTTATCTACTGGGAACATTCCAGAACCAGTAAGTCCTCTTTATCTACTGGGAACATTCCAGAACCAGTAAGTCCTCTTTATCTACTGGGAACATTCCAGTAAGTCCTCTTTATCTACTGGGAACATTCCAGGACTAGTAAGTCCTCTTTATCTACTGGGAACATTCCAGAACCAGTAAGTCCTCTTTATCTACTGGGAACATTCCAGTAAGTCCTCTTTATCTACTGGGAACATTCCAGTAAGTCCTCTTTATCTACTGGGAACATTCCAGAACCAGTAAGTCCTCTTTATCTACTGGGAACATTCCAGTAAGTCCTCTTTATCTACTGGGAACATTCCAGGACTAGTAAGTTCTCTTTATCTACTGGGAACATTCCAGAACCAGTAAGTCCTCTTTATCTACTGGGAACATTCCAGTAAGTCCTCTTTATCTACTGGGAACATTCCAGTAAGTCCTCTTTATCTACTGGGAACATTCCAGGACCAGTAAGTCCTCTTTATCTACTGGGAACATTCCAGGACCAGTAAGTCCTCTTTATCTACTGGGAACATTCCAGAACCAGTAAGTCCTCTTTATCTACTGGGAACATTCCAGGACTAGTAAGTCCTCTTTATCTACTGGGAACATTCCAGGACTAGTAAGTCCTCTTTATCTACTGGGAACATTCCAGAACCAGTAAGTCCTCTTTATCTACTGGGAACATTCCAGTAAGTCCTCTTTATCTACTGGGAACATTCCAGTAAGTCCTCTTTATCTACTGGGAACATTCCAGGACCAGTAAGTCCTCTTTATCTACTGGGAACATTCCAGGACCAGTAAGTCCTCTTTATCTACTGGGAACATTCCAGAACCAGTAAGTCCTCTTTATCTACTGGGAACATTCCAGGACTAGTAAGTCCTCTTTATCTACTGGGAACATTCCAGGACTAGTAAGTCCTCTTTATCTACTGGGAACATTCCAGAACCAGTAAGTCCTCTTTATCTACTGGGAACATTCTAGAACCAGTAAGTCCTCTTTATCTACTGGGAACATTCCAGGACCAGTAAGTTCACTTTATCTACTGGGAACATTCCAGGACCAGTAAGTCCTCTTTATCTACTGGGAACATTCCAGGACCAGTAAGTCCTCTTTATCTACTGGGAACATTCCAGAACCAGTAAGTCCTCTTTATCTACTGGGAACATTCCAGGACCAGTAAGTCCTCTTTATCTACTGGGAACATTCCAGGACCAGTAAGTCCTCTTTATCTACTGGGAACATTCCAGGACCAGTAAGTCCTCTTTATCTACTGGGAACATTCCAGAACCAGTAAGTCCTCTTTATCTACTGGGAACATTCCAGGACTAGTAAGTCCTCTTTATCTACTGGGAACATTCCAGGACTAGTAAGTCCTCTTTATCTACTGGGAACATTCCAGGACCAGTAAGTCCTCTTTATCTACTGGGAACATTCCAGGACCAGTAAGTCCTCTTTATCTACTGGGAACATTCCAGGACCAGTAAGACCTCTTTATCTACTGGGAACATTCCAGTAAGTCCTCTTTATCTACTGGGAACATTCCAGGACCGGTAAGACCTCTTTATCTACTGGGAACATTCCAGTAAGTCCTCTTTATCTACTGGGAACATTCCAGGACCAGTAAGACCTCTTTATCTACTGGGAACATTCCAGTAAGTCCTCTTTATCTACTGGGAACATTCCAGTAAGTCCTCTTTATCTACTGGGAACATTCCAGTAAGTCCTCTTTATCTACTGGGAACATTCCAGGACCAGTAAGTCCTCTTTATCTACTGGGAACATTCCAGTAAGTCCTCTTTATCTACTGGGAACATTCCAGTAAGTCCTCTTTATCTACTGGGAACATTCCAGGACCAGTAAGTCCTCTTTATCTACTGGGAACATTCCAGTAAGTCCTCTTTATCTACTGGGAACATTCCAGGACCAGTAAGTCCTCTTTATCTACTGGGAACATTCCAGGACCAGTAAGTCCTCTTTATCTACTGGGAACATTCCAGGACCAGTAAGTCCTCTTTATCTACTGGGAACATTCCAGGACCAGTAAGACCTCTTTATCTACTGGGAACATTCCAGTAAGTCCTCTTTATCTACTGGGAACATTCCAGGACCGGTAAGACCTCTTTATCTACTGGGAACATTCCAGTAAGTCCTCTTTATCTACTGGGAACATTCCAGGACCAGTAAGACCTCTTTATCTACTGGGAACATTCCAGTAAGTCCTCTTTATCTACTGGGAACATTCCAGGACCGGTAAGTCCTCTTTATCTACTGGGAACATTCCAGTAAGTCCTCTTTATCTACTGGGAACATTCCAGTAAGTCCTCTTTATCTACTGGGAACATTCCAGAACCAGTAAGTCCTCTTTATCTACTGGGAACATTCCAGAACCAGTAAGTCCTCTTTATCTACTGGGAACATTCCAGTAAGTCCTCTTTATCTACTGGGAACATTCCAGGACTAGTAAGTCCTCTTTATCTACTGGGAACATTCCAGAACCAGTAAGTCCTCTTTATCTACTGGGAACATTCCAGTAAGTCCTCTTTATCTACTGGGAACATTCCAGTAAGTCCTCTTTATCTACTGGGAACATTCCAGAACCAGTAAGTCCTCTTTATCTACTGGGAACATTCCAGTAAGTCCTCTTTATCTACTGGGAACATTCCAGTAAGTCCTCTTTATCTACTGGGAACATTCCAGGACCAGTAAGTTCTCTTTATCTACTGGGAACATTCCAGAACCAGTAAGTCCTCTTTATCTACTGGGAACATTCCAGGACTAGTAAGTCCTCTTTATCTACTGGGAACATTCCAGGACTAGTAAGTCCTCTTTATCTACTGGGAACATTCCAGAACCAGTAAGTCCTCTTTATCTACTGGGAACATTCCAGTAAGTCCTCTTTATCTACTGGGAACATTCCAGTAAGTCCTCTTTATCTACTGGGAACATTCCAGGACCAGTAAGTCCTCTTTATCTACTGGGAACATTCCAGGACCAGTAAGTCCTCTGTATCTACTGGGAACATTCCAGAACCAGTAAGTCCTCTTTATCTACTGGGAACATTCCAGGACTAGTAAGTCCTCTTTATCTACTGGGAACATTCCAGGACTAGTAAGTCCTCTTTATCTACTTGGAACATTCCAGGACTAGTAAGTCCTCTTTATCTACTGGGAACATTCCAGAACCAGTAAGTCCTCTTTATCTACTGGGAACATTCTAGAACCAGTAAGTCCTCTTTATCTACTGGGAACATTCCAGGACCAGTAAGTTCACTTTATCTACTGGGAACATTCCAGGACCAGTAAGTCCTCTTTATCTACTGGGAACATTCCAGGACCGGTAAGTCCTCTTTATCTACTGGGAACATTCCAGGACCAGTAAGTCCTCTTTATCTACTGGGAACATTCCAGAACCAGTAAGTTCTCTTTATCTACTGGGAACATTCCAGGACCAGTAAGTCCTCTTTATCTACTGGGAACATTCCAGGACCAGTAAGTCCTCTTTATCTACTGGGAACATTCCAGAACCAGTAAGTCCTCTTTATCTACTGGGAACATTCCAGAACCAGTAAGTCCTCTTTATCTACTGGGAACATTCCAGGACCAGTAAGTTCTCTTTATCTACTGGGAACATTCCAGGACCAGTAAGTTCTCTTTATCTACTGGGAACATTCCAGGACCAGTAAGTTCTCTTTATCTACTGGGAACATTCCAGGACTAGTAAGTTCTCTTTATCTACTGGGAACATTCCAGGACCAGTAAGTTCTCTTTATCTACTGGGAACATTCCAGGACCGGTAAGTCCTCTTTATCTACTGGGAACATTCCAGGACCAGTAAGACCTCTTTATCTACTGGGAACATTCCAGGACCAGTAAGTTCTCTTTATCTACTGGGAACATTCCAGTAAGTCCTCTTTATCTACTGGGAACATTCCAGGACCAGTAAGTTCACTTTATCTACTGGGAACATTCCAGTAAGTCCTCTTTATCTACTGGGAACATTCCAGGACCAGTAAGTTCTCTTTATCTACTGGGAACATTCCAGGACCGGTAAGTCCTCTTTATCTACTGGGAACATTCCAGGACCAGTAAGTTCTCTTTATCTACTGGGAACATTCCAGGACTAGTAAGTTCTCTTTATCTACTGGGAACATTCCAGTAAGTCCTCTTTATCTACTGGGAACATTCCAGGACCAGTAAGACCTCTTTATCTACTGGGAACATTCCAGGACCAGTAAGTTCTCTTTATCTACTGGGAACATTCCAGTAAGTCCTCTTTATCTACTGGGAACATTCCAGGACCAGTAAGTTCTCTTTATCTACTGGGAACATTCCAGTAAGTCCTCTTTATCTACTGGGAACATTCCAGGACCAGTAAGTTCACTTTATCTACTGGGAACATTCCAGTAAGTCCTCTTTATCTACTGGGAACATTCCAGTAAGTCCTCTTTATCTACTGGGAACATTCCAGTAAGTCCTCTTTATCTACTGGGAACATTCCAGGACCAGTAAGTCCTCTTTATCTACTGGGAACATTCCAGGACCAGTAAGTCCTCTTTATCTACTGGGAACATTCCAGGACCAGTAAGTCCTCTTTATCTACTGGGAACATTCCAGTAAGTCCTCTTTATCTACTGGGAACATTCCAGTAAGTCCTCTTTATCTACTGGGAACATTCCAGTAAGTCCTCTTTATCTACAGGGAACATTCCAGGACCAGTAAGACCTCTTTATCTACTGGGAACATTCCAGTAAGTCCTCTTTATCTACTGGGAACATTCCAGTAAGTCCTCTTTATCTACTGGGAACATTCCAGTAAGTCCTCTTTATCTACTGGGAACATTCCAGTAAGTCCTCTTTATCTACTGGGAACATTCCAGTAAGTCCTCTTTATCTACAGGGAACATTCCAGGACCAGTAAGACCTCTTTATCTACTGGGAACATTCCAGTAAGTCCTCTTTATCTACTGGGAACATTCCAGGACCAGTAAGACCTCTTTATCTACTGGGAACATTCCAGGACCAGTAAGTTCTCTTTATCTACTGGGAACATTCCAGTAGGTCCTCTTTATCTACTGGGAACATTCCAGGACCAGTAAGTCTTCTTTATCTACTGGGAACATTCCAGTAAGTTATCTTTATCTACTGGGAACATTCCAGTAAGTCCTCTTTATCTACTGGGAACATTCCAGGACCAGTAAGTCCTCTTTATCTACTGGGAACATTCCAGTAAGTTCTCTTTATCTACTGGGAACATTCCAGGACCAGTAAGACCTCTTTATCTACTGGGAACATTCCAGGACCAGTAAGTCCTCTTTATCTACTGGGAACATTCCAGTAAGTCCTCTTTATCTACTGGGAACATTCCAGTAAGTTATCTTTATCTACTGGGAACATTCCAGGACCAGTAAGTCCTCTTTATCTACTGGGAACATTCCAGTAAGTCCTCTTTATCTACTGGGAACATTCCAGGACCAGTAAGTCCTCTTTATCTACTGGGAACATTCCAGTAAGTCCTCTTTATCTACTGGGAACATTCCAAGACCAGTAAGTCCTCTTTATCTACTGGGAACATTCCAGGACCAGTAAGTCCTCTTTATCTACTGGGAACATTCCAGTAAGTCCTCTTTATCTACTGGGAACATTCCAAGACCAGTAAGTCCTCTTTATCTACTGGGAACATTCCAGGACCAGTAAGTTCTCTTTATCTACTGGGAACATTCCAGGACCAGTAAGTTCTCTTTATCTACTGGGAACATTCCAGGACCAGTAAGTCCTCTTTATCTACTGGGAACATTCCAGGACCAGTAAGTTCTCTTTATCTACTGGGAACATTCCAGGACCAGTAAGTTCTCTTTATCTACAGGGAACATTCCAGGACCAGTAAGACCTCTTTATCTACTGGGAACATTCCAGTAAGTCCTCTTTATCTACTGGGAACATTCCAGTAAGTCCTCTTTATCTACTGGGAACATTCCAATAAGTCCTCTTTATCTACTGGGAACATTCCAGTAAGTCCTCTTTATCTACTGGGAACATTCCAGGACCAGTAAGTTCTCTTTATCTACTGGGAACATTCCAGGACCAGTAAGACCTCTTTATCTACTGGGAACATTCCAGTAAGTCCTCTTTATCTACTGGGAACATTCCAGGACCAGTAAGTTCTCTTTATCTACTGGGAACATTCCAGAACCAGTAAGTCCTCTTTATCTACTGGGAACATTCCAGGACTAGTAAGTCCTCTTTATCTACTGGGAACATTCCAGGACTAGTAAGTCCTCTTTATCTACTGGGAACATTCCAGAACCAGTAAGTCCTCTTTATCTACTGGGAACATTCCAGTAAGTCCTCTTTATCTACTGGGAACATTCCAGTAAGTCCTCTTTATCTACTGGGAACATTCCAGGACCAGTAAGTCCTCTTTATCTACTGGGAACATTCCAGGACCAGTAAGTCCTCTGTATCTACTGGGAACATTCCAGAACCAGTAAGTCCTCTTTATCTACTGGGAACATTCCAGGACTAGTAAGTCCTCTTTATCTACTGGGAACATTCCAGGACTAGTAAGTCCTCTTTATCTACTTGGAACATTCCAGGACTAGTAAGTCCTCTTTATCTACTGGGAACATTCCAGAACCAGTAAGTCCTCTTTATCTACTGGGAACATTCTAGAACCAGTAAGTCCTCTTTATCTACTGGGAACATTCCAGGACCAGTAAGTTCACTTTATCTACTGGGAACATTCCAGGACCAGTAAGTCCTCTTTATCTACTGGGAACATTCCAGGACCGGTAAGTCCTCTTTATCTACTGGGAACATTCCAGGACCAGTAAGTCCTCTTTATCTACTGGGAACATTCCAGAACCAGTAAGTTCTCTTTATCTACTGGGAACATTCCAGGACCAGTAAGTCCTCTTTATCTACTGGGAACATTCCAGGACCAGTAAGTCCTCTTTATCTACTGGGAACATTCCAGAACCAGTAAGTCCTCTTTATCTACTGGGAACATTCCAGAACCAGTAAGTCCTCTTTATCTACTGGGAACATTCCAGGACCAGTAAGTTCTCTTTATCTACTGGGAACATTCCAGGACCAGTAAGTTCTCTTTATCTACTGGGAACATTCCAGGACCAGTAAGTTCTCTTTATCTACTGGGAACATTCCAGGACTAGTAAGTTCTCTTTATCTACTGGGAACATTCCAGGACCAGTAAGTTCTCTTTATCTACTGGGAACATTCCAGGACCGGTAAGTCCTCTTTATCTACTGGGAACATTCCAGGACCAGTAAGACCTCTTTATCTACTGGGAACATTCCAGGACCAGTAAGTTCTCTTTATCTACTGGGAACATTCCAGTAAGTCCTCTTTATCTACTGGGAACATTCCAGGACCAGTAAGTTCACTTTATCTACTGGGAACATTCCAGTAAGTCCTCTTTATCTACTGGGAACATTCCAGGACCAGTAAGTTCTCTTTATCTACTGGGAACATTCCAGGACCGGTAAGTCCTCTTTATCTACTGCGAACATTCCAGGACCAGTAAGTTCTCTTTATCTACTGGGAACATTCCAGGACTAGTAAGTTCTCTTTATCTACTGGGAACATTCCAGTAAGTCCTCTTTATCTACTGGGAACATTCCAGGACCAGTAAGACCTCTTTATCTACTGGGAACATTCCAGGACCAGTAAGTTCTCTTTATCTACTGGGAACATTCCAGTAAGTCCTCTTTATCTACTGGGAACATTCCAGGACCAGTAAGTTCTCTTTATCTACTGGGAACATTCCAGTAAGTCCTCTTTATCTACTGGGAACATTCCAGGACCAGTAAGTTCACTTTATCTACTGGGAACATTCCAGTAAGTCCTCTTTATCTACTGGGAACATTCCAGTAAGTCCTCTTTATCTACTGGGAACATTCCAGTAAGTCCTCTTTATCTACTGGGAACATTCCAGGACCAGTAAGTCCTCTTTATCTACTGGGAACATTCCAGGACCAGTAAGTCCTCTTTATCTACTGGGAACATTCCAGGACCAGTAAGTCCTCTTTATCTACTGGGAACATTCCAGTAAGTCCTCTTTATCTACTGGGAACATTCCAGTAAGTCCTCTTTATCTACTGGGAACATTCCAGTAAGTCCTCTTTATCTACAGGGAACATTCCAGGACCAGTAAGACCTCTTTATCTACTGGGAACATTCCAGTAAGTCCTCTTTATCTACTGGGAACATTCCAGTAAGTCCTCTTTATCTACTGGGAACATTCCAGTAAGTCCTCTTTATCTACTGGGAACATTCCAGTAAGTCCTCTTTATCTACTGGGAACATTCCAGTAAGTCCTCTTTATCTACAGGGAACATTCCAGGACCAGTAAGACCTCTTTATCTACTGGGAACATTCCAGTAAGTCCTCTTTATCTACTGGGAACATTCCAGGACCAGTAAGACCTCTTTATCTACTGGGAACATTCCAGGACCAGTAAGTTCTCTTTATCTACTGGGAACATTCCAGTAGGTCCTCTTTATCTACTGGGAACATTCCAGGACCAGTAAGTCTTCTTTATCTACTGGGAACATTCCAGTAAGTTATCTTTATCTACTGGGAACATTCCAGTAAGTCCTCTTTATCTACTGGGAACATTCCAGGACCAGTAAGTCCTCTTTATCTACTGGGAACATTCCAGTAAGTTCTCTTTATCTACTGGGAACATTCCAGGACCAGTAAGACCTCTTTATCTACTGGGAACATTCCAGGACCAGTAAGTCCTCTTTATCTACTGGGAACATTCCAGTAAGTCCTCTTTATCTACTGGGAACATTCCAGTAAGTTATCTTTATCTACTGGGAACATTCCAGGACCAGTAAGTCCTCTTTATCTACTGGGAACATTCCAGTAAGTCCTCTTTATCTACTGGGAACATTCCAGGACCAGTAAGTCCTCTTTATCTACTGGGAACATTCCAGTAAGTCCTCTTTATCTACTGGGAACATTCCAAGACCAGTAAGTCCTCTTTATCTACTGGGAACATTCCAGGACCAGTAAGTCCTCTTTATCTACTGGGAACATTCCAGTAAGTCCTCTTTATCTACTGGGAACATTCCAAGACCAGTAAGTCCTCTTTATCTACTGGGAACATTCCAGGACCAGTAAGTTCTCTTTATCTACTGGGAACATTCCAGGACCAGTAAGTTCTCTTTATCTACTGGGAACATTCCAGGACCAGTAAGTCCTCTTTATCTACTGGGAACATTCCAGGACCAGTAAGTTCTCTTTATCTACTGGGAACATTCCAGGACCAGTAAGTTCTCTTTATCTACAGGGAACATTCCAGGACCAGTAAGACCTCTTTATCTACTGGGAACATTCCAGTAAGTCCTCTTTATCTACTGGGAACATTCCAGTAAGTCCTCTTTATCTACTGGGAACATTCCAATAAGTCCTCTTTATCTACTGGGAACATTCCAGTAAGTCCTCTTTATCTACTGGGAACATTCCAGGACCAGTAAGTTCTCTTTATCTACTGGGAACATTCCAGGACCAGTAAGACCTCTTTATCTACTGGGAACATTCCAGTAAGTCCTCTTTATCTACTGGGAACATTCCAGGACCAGTAAGACCTCTTTATCTACTGGGAACATTCCAGGACCAGTAAGTTCTCTTTATCTACTGGGAACATTCCAGTAAGTCCTCTTTATCTACTGGGAACATTCCAGGACCAGTAAGTTCACTTTATCTACTGGGAACATTCCAGTAAGTCCTCTTTATCTACTGGGAACATTCCAGGACCAGTAAGTTCTCTTTATCTACTGGGAACATTCCAGGACCGGTAAGTCCTCTTTATCTACTGGGAACATTCCAGGACCAGTAAGTTCTCTTTATCTACTGGGAACATTCCAGGACTAGTAAGTTCTCTTTATCTACTGGGAACATTCCAGTAAGTCCTCTTTATCTACTGGGAACATTCCAGGACCAGTAAGACCTCTTTATCTACTGGGAACATTCCAGGACCAGTAAGTTCTCTTTATCTACTGGGAACATTCCAGTAAGTCCTCTTTATCTACTGGGAACATTCCAGGACCAGTAAGTTCTCTTTATCTACTGGGAACATTCCAGTAAGTCCTCTTTATCTACTGGGAACATTCCAGGACCAGTAAGTTCACTTTATCTACTGGGAACATTCCAGTAAGTCCTCTTTATCTACTGGGAACATTCCAGTAAGTCCTCTTTATCTACTGGGAACATTCCAGTAAGTCCTCTTTATCTACTGGGAACATTCCAGGACCAGTAAGTCCTCTTTATCTACTGGGAACATTCCAGGACCAGTAAGTCCTCTTTATCTACTGGGAACATTCCAGGACCAGTAAGTCCTCTTTATCTACTGGGAACATTCCAGTAAGTCCTCTTTATCTACTGGGAACATTCCAGTAAGTCCTCTTTATCTACTGGGAACATTCCAGTAAGTCCTCTTTATCTACAGGGAACATTCCAGGACCAGTAAGACCTCTTTATCTACTGGGAACATTCCAGTAAGTCCTCTTTATCTACTGGGAACATTCCAGTAAGTCCTCTTTATCTACTGGGAACATTCCAGTAAGTCCTCTTTATCTACTGGGAACATTCCAGTAAGTCCTCTTTATCTACTGGGAACATTCCAGTAAGTCCTCTTTATCTACAGGGAACATTCCAGGACCAGTAAGACCTCTTTATCTACTGGGAACATTCCAGTAAGTCCTCTTTATCTACTGGGAACATTCCAGGACCAGTAAGACCTCTTTATCTACTGGGAACATTCCAGGACCAGTAAGTTCTCTTTATCTACTGGGAACATTCCAGTAGGTCCTCTTTATCTACTGGGAACATTCCAGGACCAGTAAGTCTTCTTTATCTACTGGGAACATTCCAGTAAGTTATCTTTATCTACTGGGAACATTCCAGTAAGTCCTCTTTATCTACTGGGAACATTCCAGGACCAGTAAGTCCTCTTTATCTACTGGGAACATTCCAGTAAGTTCTCTTTATCTACTGGGAACATTCCAGGACCAGTAAGACCTCTTTATCTACTGGGAACATTCCAGGACCAGTAAGTCCTCTTTATCTACTGGGAACATTCCAGTAAGTCCTCTTTATCTACTGGGAACATTCCAGTAAGTTATCTTTATCTACTGGGAACATTCCAGGACCAGTAAGTCCTCTTTATCTACTGGGAACATTCCAGTAAGTCCTCTTTATCTACTGGGAACATTCCAGGACCAGTAAGTCCTCTTTATCTACTGGGAACATTCCAGTAAGTCCTCTTTATCTACTGGGAACATTCCAAGACCAGTAAGTCCTCTTTATCTACTGGGAACATTCCAGGACCAGTAAGTCCTCTTTATCTACTGGGAACATTCCAGTAAGTCCTCTTTATCTACTGGGAACATTCCAAGACCAGTAAGTCCTCTTTATCTACTGGGAACATTCCAGGACCAGTAAGTTCTCTTTATCTACTGGGAACATTCCAGGACCAGTAAGTTCTCTTTATCTACTGGGAACATTCCAGGACCAGTAAGTCCTCTTTATCTACTGGGAACATTCCAGGACCAGTAAGTTCTCTTTATCTACTGGGAACATTCCAGGACCAGTAAGTTCTCTTTATCTACAGGGAACATTCCAGGACCAGTAAGACCTCTTTATCTACTGGGAACATTCCAGTAAGTCCTCTTTATCTACTGGGAACATTCCAGTAAGTCCTCTTTATCTACTGGGAACATTCCAATAAGTCCTCTTTATCTACTGGGAACATTCCAGTAAGTCCTCTTTATCTACTGGGAACATTCCAGGACCAGTAAGTTCTCTTTATCTACTGGGAACATTCCAGGACCAGTAAGACCTCTTTATCTACTGGGAACATTCCAGTAAGTCCTCTTTATCTACTGGGAACATTCCAGGACCAGTAAGACCTCTTTATCTACTGGGAACATTCCAGAAAGTCCATTTGTCGATACTGATAGGATCAGCTTTCTCCATTTAAAACCTACCTTAACATTATAATTATTTCACAATACTGACGAAGGATCAGCTTTCTCCATTTAAATCATACCTTGAATATTATAATTATTTCACAATACTGACAAAGGATCAGCTCTTAGAGAGATATTATCACCAACGCCTGTAAATACTGAGGCGTCTTATTCTAATGCTTACCCAATAAAAATGCATTAAATCACAGATTTGGCACATCATCATTGCGCAGATGTCAGGCTCCATATCATGAAATATATTGAGACAAATTACAAGACAGTAGCCTACAAGTAGAAAAATAGAAGTCAATTGATTGAACATCAAATGTATTTCAATATGACTGTAATAGTCCTACAGCCTGGTGTATTTATATGTTAATACAGACATCTGGGTTTTCATTTTAAGCTTATTTTTATACGTTGCTTGTTTGTATCAATTGTAAAGGAATTGGCAACTTGGTATTTTTTTGTCAACTGAACTTTTGTTCTGAACTTATCAGCAGTCACGCAGAGACTGATAAACCATGTGATTCTATGTTTAGTGGAGGTCTTCTGTGTATTAAATGACGCGGGAGGGCAACAACAGAAAGCATCGAACTACACACTCAGGCTGTTCCACGAGTGGTCTGAGGCAGGCGGTTAGATTACGTCTGTTTTCAAGTGCAACGTTTCATAACGATGGGTTTGGGAAACAGCTGGGAGATTTAAGGAAGCTGCTACGAAGGTTCTAACCATGAACTTATTAGCCTTAAGATGCTTTTGGGAAACTGGGCCCAGGACTATAGGACCCCTCGAAAATATTTTAAATAACTTCTAGTTTGTAAATGTTAAAATCTGTCAGTTTAATATGGATGTTATTATTAGCTGGAGGTCATTGAAACAGTCTTCTTTGACCTTTTGTCCAACCCTACCTGGTGATGACAGAGTTCCGGGTCGACTATGAACACGTGACAGGAAGTCCTCAGCCCGCCCTCTTCCTCCCGGTTACCATTGCCATAGTGACCGTCGTCGTCATGGGTGGCCTGCATGGTGACCAGTCCGAAGAAGCGTCGGTCGTCGGGGCAACAGGCGCTGAAGGCTAGCTTCTCGGCGGGGTAGGTAGCAAGGACCTGTCTCCTGTCACTGCACAGCCGCACACAATCGTGCATCACCTGTTGTGAAGAACAACGTGTAACACAGATACAACCCCTTCTATTTTAGAAACACACCGTCCTCTAGTCCAAGAAGAAGAACACTTTATTGTCCTTCTTTCTCGAGGAAACAGAGATTGTTTCCCACAGGGTCAAAGTACAATTTAGTGATATGACATCTAAACATCTCAATGAGCCAACCCAAACCAACCAATCAACCAACCAACCATTCAATCAATGAACCAACCCAAACCAACCAACCATTCAATCAATTAACCAACCCAAACCAACCAACCACCATTCAATCAATAAACCAACCCACCAATCAACTATCCAACCAACCAACCATTCAATCAATAAACCAACCAACCAACCAATCAATAAACCAACCCACCAATCAACTAACCAATCAACCAACCATTCAATCAATAAACCAACCAACCATTCAAACAATAAACCAACCCACCAATCAACTAACCAACCAACCATTCAATCAACTAACCAACCAACCATTCAATCAATGAACCAACCCAAACCAACCAATCAATAAACCAACCCACCAATCAACTAACCAATCAACCAACCATTCAATCAATTAACCAACCATTCAATCAATAAACCAACCAACCAACCAACCCACCAATCAACTAACCAACCAACCAATCAATCAACTAACCAACCAACCATTCAATCAATAAACCAGCCCACCAATCAACTAACCAACCAACCCACCATTGAATCAATCCAAAGCAACCCGTACCTTCATGAGGACCAGGGAGTGTATCTTCTGTTCAGCCCTGAGTCGTCTCATGCTTCCTCTGATGGCCTGCAGACTGTCACTCTCCAGACTAGCTCCTGTGGAGGCCAGCTCTATGGAGCCCAGGTACCCTACCATCATACCCACGTTCAGGATACCCTCACTGGGCTCCAGGCAGAAGTCCTCCCCTTCCACCTCCACCTAGAAGGAGGGAGAGGGACAGAAAGACTAAATATATTGTAAAAACATTACTACAACATTCACTGATGTAAAACCCAGCTGATAATGTAGCTGTGTGGGTATCAAACCTAGCTGATAATGTAGCTGTGTGGGTATTAAACCCAGCTGATAATGTAGCTGTGTGGGTATCAAACCTAGCTGATAATGTAGCTGTGTGGGTATTAAACCCAGCTGATAATGTAGCTGTGTGGGTATCAAACCTAGCTGATAATGTAGCTGTGTGGGTATCAAACCTAGCTGATAATGTAGCTGTGTGGGTATCAAACCTAGCTGATAATGTAGCTGTGTGGGTATTAAACCTAGCTGATAATGTAGTTGTGTGGGTATCATACCTAGCTGATAATGTAGCTGTGTGGGTATTAAACCTAGCTGATAATGTAGCTGTGTGGGTATTAAACCTAGCTGATAATGTAGCTGTGTGGGTATCAAACCTAGCTGATAATGTAGCTGTGTGGGTATCAAACCTAGCTGATAATGTAGCTGTGTGGGTATCATACCTAGCTGATAATGTAGCTGTGTGGGTATCAAACCTAGCTGATAATGTAGCTGTGGGTATCAAACCTAGCTGATAATGTAGCTGTGTGGGTATTAAACCTAGCTGATAATGTAGCTGTGTGGGTATTAAACCTAGCTGATAATGTAGCTGGGTGGGTATCAAACCTAGCTGGTAATGTAGCTGTGTGGGTATCATACCCAGCTGATAATGTAGCTGTGTGGTTATCATACCTATCTGATAATGTAGCTGTGTGGGTATCATACCTAGCTGATAATGTAGCTGTTAATGTAGCTGTGTGGTTATCAAACCTAGCTGATAATGTAGCTGTGTGGTTATCATACCTATCTGATAATGTAGCTGTGTGGGTATCATACCTAGCTGATAATGTAGCTGTTAATGTAGCTGTGTGGTTATCAAACCTAGCTGATAATGTAGCTGTGTGGGTATCATACCTAGCTGATAATGTAGCTGTGTGGGTATTAAACCTAGCTGATAATGTAGCTGTGTGGGTATCAAACCTAGCTGATAATGTAGCTGTATGGTTATCAAACCTAGCTGTGTGGTTATCAAACCTAGCTGATAATGTAGCTGTGTGGGTATCATACCTAGCTGATAATGTAGCTGTGTGGGTATTAAACCTAGCTGATAATGTAGCTGTGTGGGTATCAAACCTAGCTGATAATGTAGCTGTGTGGGTATCATACCTAGCTGATAATGTAGCTGTGTGGGTATCAAACCTAGCTGATAATGTAGCTGTGGGTATCAAACCTAGCTGATAATGTAGCTGTGTGGGTATTAAACCTAGCTGATAATGTAGCTGTGTGGGTATTAAACCTAGCTGATAATGTAGCTGGGTGGGTATCAAACCTAGCTGGTAATGTAGCTGTGTGGGTATCATACCCAGCTGATAATGTAGCTGTGTGGTTATCATACCTATCTGATAATGTAGCTGTGTGGGTATCATACCTAGCTGATAATGTAGCTGTTAATGTAGCTGTGTGGTTATCAAACCTAGCTGATAATGTAGCTGTGTGGTTATCATACCTATCTGATAATGTAGCTGTGTGGGTATCATACCTAGCTGATAATGTAGCTGTTAATGTAGCTGTGTGGTTATCAAACCTAGCTGATAATGTAGCTGTGTGGGTATCATACCTAGCTGATAATGTAGCTGTGTGGGTATTAAACCTAGCTGATAATGTAGCTGTGTGGGTATCAAACCTAGCTGATAATGTAGCTGTATGGTTATCAAACCTAGCTGTGTGGTTATCAAACCTAGCTGTGTGGTTATCAAACCTAGCTGTGTGGTTATCACACCTAGCTGATAATGTAGCTGTGTAGGGCTCCGGTCAACAGTAATGCACTATACAGGGAACATAGTGCCTTTTGGGACAAATCCACACACACACACACACACACACACACACACACACACACACACACACACCTGGAGCTCTGCCTCCTGCAGATGGAGCCCGTCCAGGAACACTGAGTCGTCGGCCATTAGAACCCTGTCCATCTCCTCCTCAGAGAGCAGGTTGGGGTTGCTGTGGGAACGGCCCCGGCCCTTATGGTACGGGGGGAACTCTGGCTCTGACAGGGGCCTCGCAGGCTTGGCCGACGCAGACGAGGAAGAGGAGACACGGGGAGGAGGAGGAGGAGCGATGACCCTGTCTTTAGGATTAGGTTTAGGGTTAGTTTATTTGAGCATGGTGGTACATTATGCAGAAACACACATAAAAGGCCAGTTTACCAGACACAGATTAAGCCGAGTTAGTCCTGAACAAAAAAGCATTTTCAATTGAGAATCTCCATTAAACTGTGTCCGGGAAACCAGCCCAAAATGTGATGTGATGCAGTATATTAAAAACCCCTGCTACATTAGAACAGGTAGATGGCTACCTTTCTCTGAGCTGCTGGAGGAGTGTGAAGAGTTGTCAAAGATCATGTTGAATATTCCTCCAGACTGCATCTCCGCCACCACCCTCTCTGCCCTGTTAATACCCAGGGTCTTAGAGTCCAGCTTGGGCTTGAACCAACCACCTCCTCCTCCTCCACCGCCGCCGGCGGCGCCGTTACCACGAGAACCCGGCTTCACGTTTTTGTTGTTTCCGCCGCCGCTGCTGTTGTTATGGAAACCACACAACTCCTCGTCGCTGGAGCACGAGTCCGCGGCGGCTGCCGCTCCTCCGGCTGGACTTCCTGAATTGTTTCCGTGGCGACGGTTGCGGTTGGTACCACCGTGTCCGTGACGACGGCCTCCCCGGTCTCCCTCGGCGACGACCAGGTGCAGAACCCCCGTGCATCGGCCAATCAGCTTGACGACGTCCTCGTGCGAAGCCTTGGAGACGTTTATGTCGTTCACCGACAGGATGTGGTCACCGGAGCGGAGACCCACGTAGTCCGCCGGACTTCCTTTTAGAATGCAGTTGAGGACACAGGGGCCCTGGCCAGAGAGGGTGAACCCATACCCTGACCTCCCGCGGGCCACCTCCACCCCCCGGATACGCCCACCCTGGTGGGGGTGAGGAGGCGAGGGTAAGGTTGTGAGACCCCCATGTCCTCCATGACGTCTCTTGGACGAGGTGTCCGTCTGTCTGAACATTGTTTTGACTCTTGTTGTTCTGTTATTCAATGTAATTTATCCAACCCTTATGTTATCAGGTAACTTGACTGATGTTATTTATCCAACCCTTATGTTACCAGGTAAGTTGACTGATGTTATTTATCCAACCCTTATGTTACCAGGTAAGTTGACTGGTGTTATTTATCCAACCCTTATGTTACCAGGTACGTTGACTGGTCTTATTTATCCAACCCTTATGTTACCAGGTAAGTTGACTGGTGTTATTTATCTAACCCTTATGTTACCAGGTAACTTGACTGATGTTATTTATCCAACCCTTATGTTACCAGGTAAGTTGACTGGTGTTATTTATCCAACCCTTATGTTACCAGGTAAGTTGACTGATGTTATTTATCCAACCCTTATGTTACCAGGTAAGTTGACTGGTGTTATTTATCCAACCCTTATGTTACCAGTTACGTTGACTGGTGTTATTTATCCAACCCTTATGTTACCAGGTAAGTTGACTGGTGTTATTTATCTAACCCTTATGTTACCAGGTAAGTTGACTGGTGTTATTTATCCAACCCTTATGTTACCAGGTAAGTTGACTGAGAACATATTGTAATGTGGGCCTAGAACAACAACCAGGGAAGAGGAGAGAGGTTGAAAAGACTGATGTGAGTTTTGTGGTCTCAATTCCATTCAATGAGCTTTGCTGGCATGGTAAGTCAATGAGATTTATTGTGAAAGAGAACTGTTGTTTCTTTTGATGAGGCTTAATGTCTCTCCTCTCCTCCCTTCTTCTCTATCCTCTCTCTCGTTCCACTGTCAAGGACTGTCTGTCTCCCTCTAAGGCTTTTCCTCCGTCTCTCCTTCTAGTATTTAGGGCTTTCTAAAAATGTGTCAGGAGGGTGAGAGCATGACGTCAGCCCCGCCACTCCAACGCCAGCCCTGCCATGCTGGTGCCACTCTCTGAGGATGATGTGACTTGTCACAGGTCAGGCAGAGGTCACCTACGGAGAGACAGGAGGGACAAACAGCACCAAGGACTCATTGTGAGTGATGGTAGCCAATACAACACACAGAGGACAGGAGACAATATAACACCAATCAAAGTCACATGCCTGAAAGGAACACATCTGAGTCAGCACAGTACCATTGGGGTTGGTAGCAGTGTTTCCCTAACCTCTCCTTGAGTACCCCCAGCTCTTCCACAGTACCATTGGGGTTGGTAGCAGTGTTTCCCTAACCTCTCCTTGAGTACCCCCAGCTCTTCCACAGTACCATTGGGGTTGGTAGCAGTGTTTCCCTAACCTCTCCTTGAGTACCCCCAGCTCTTCCACAGTACCATTGGGGTTGGTAGCAGTGTTTCCCTAACCTCTCATTGAGTACCCCCAGCTCTTCCACAGTTCCATTGGGGTTGGTAGCAGTGTTTCCCTAACCTCTCCTTGAGTACCCCCCAGCTCTTCCACAATAATTGGATGTGTTGCAGTGTATTTTTACCAATGAAGGTCTTGGTGCTTAGTTGACCAGTAGAATAGCACTGTAATACATCAAATAAGTTGAACGGTTGGGGGAACTCAACGAGACGTTTGGGAAGCACTGTCTTACAGCCATGCAGGAAAGAAGAGAAGGTTCCCAAGTGTACACTCCATCAAGAAGTCATATAAAGGAAATAACTATGAGATAAATAAACACCAAAGTAATTTTAAACGCAATGCCAAGGAAGGAATACTGCGTTCTACAACACCCCTTGGTGAACGAATGCACCTCAACCACTGGCACAAAACCACACCTGCCCGTGGGTGGGGTTAGAAGACGCATTGCATTGTCCAATGGGAAGGATGATTTCAAAACCGAGGGCGGTAACTCGCGACTCACCTTTCCACAGGTGTTGAAGACAGGAGGTCATACAGTTGCGTAGCAACAAGAGAGCCTCCTGTCCTCACCCTCTAGCTAACTACCTATGTTTGCTAACTGCTGATAAACGTACAAGTGAGCTAAACTTAGTCAAAGAGAGACCTAGCGAAGCTTAGCAGCTTGTTTGCATGAGAGGACGAGAATACAGAGCTAACTTAGTTAACGTTAGCTGACTACAGTAGCTAGCTAGGTAGCCATAGCAAGCGTATCTAACAAACTAAGATGATAACGAAAAATTACAAGTTGTTAATTGTATCACTAGCACTGCACTGTCGTAATTTAGGCTTCAGTCTTTGTGTTTATAATGAATATAAAGATAGTTTACAAACTTTGTAATTATTGTCCGTAAATTGCTGGTCAAAAATCCATACACCTAGAAAGTGCATCCACCCGTGCTTAACTACTGACCCGCCTCCGTTTTTCAGAATCTTGTAATGTCAACGAGTAACCATGTCAACGATAGTGTACACGAAACTTTTCTGTCCTGTCATTGGTTTACATGGCTGTCAATTATAGTCAGAACTGTTTGCCGAATGTACAAAAAAAAACTATCTAGAATGATTAAAGTTTGATTGAGAATCGGCTAGCAACAAAAGTATAGTATGCTACAGGTGGCCGAATTCAAATCAAATGTTAATAAGAAAATGACATTCACCCAAAGGTTATATCTTTCACACACAATTATAGTAAAGACTACACAAGACCGTGACATTCTCCGGAATGTGTTTGCAGACGATACAGAGGAAGAAAGCTATACATTGTTTTCCAAGGCGATGAGAACAGCTGGCTAAAGTGTAACGGTGCAGTTGTCATGGTTAGCTACCGGTTCAGCCTAGTTTATTCGCTAGCCAGATGGCTAATTCTGCTAATCTATGTTGTTTACATCTAGTAATATACAATGCGTGTAGCTAATTAACTAACTAAATATAATAGCTATAACGTTAACTTAAACGTTTTGTTTTTTCTCTGCTCAATTTCCTCAATCCACCACCTGGCCAATGCATTTGTTAGCCATAAATTGAAAAACTTAAATCCATATGGAGAAGTTCACCGTGGCTATGTAACTAGCTGGCTATTTAGTTTTTAAAAAGTGTTTAAAATTGCTTACAGTTCATAAATGCGGACCCGATTACGTTCAGTCCGATCCCATGGTTAGGTTAGCAGTAAGCACTGTAAACAAAGGAAAGACCACTCACTACCAGCTGCTGAAGAGAGACTTAAAAGGAGGTAGGTGTGTGTATGTTTGGGGAGGACGGGAGGGGGTGGTACTGGTCTGGAGTATTGGGAGCAACTGGTAGTTACCGATGACGAGATAATATAACCTGACAGTAATACTGATGATGGAGATAATATAACCTGACAGTAATACTGATGATGGAGATAATATAACCTGACAGTAATACTGATGATGGAGATAATATAACCTGACAGTAATACTGATGATGGAGATAATATAACCTGACAGTAATACTGATGATGGAGATAATATAACCTGACAGTAATACTGATGATGGAGATAATATAACCTGACAGTAATACTGATGATGGAGATAATATAACCTGACAGTAATACTGATGGAGATAATATAACCTGACAGTAATACTGATGATGGAGATAATATAACCTGACAGTAATACTGATGATGGAGATAATATAACCTGACAGTAATACTGATGAGATAATATAACCTGACAGTAATACTGATGATGGAGATAATATAACCTGACAGTAATACTGATGATGGAGATAATATAACCTGACAGTAATACTGCTGATGGAGATAATATAACCTGACAGTAATACTGATACGGGAGATAATATAACCTGACAGTAATACTGATGATGGAGATAATATAACCTGACAGTAATACTGACGATGGAGATAATATAACCTGACAGTAATACTGATGATGGGGATAATATAACCTGACAGTAATACTGATGATAGAGATAATATAACCTGACAGTAATACTGATGATGGAGATAATATAACCTGACAGTAATACTGATAATGGAGATAATATAACCTGACAGTAATACTGCTGATGGAGATAATATAACCTGACAGTAATACTGATGATGGAGATAATATAACCTGACAGTAATACTGATGATGGAGATAATATAACCTGACAGTAATACTGATACGGGAGATAATATAACCTGACAGTAATACTGATGATGGAGATAATATAACCTGACAGTAATACTGATGATGGAGATAATATAACCTGACAGTAATACTGATGATGGAGATAATATAACCTGACAGTAATACTGATGATGGAGATAATATAACCTGACAGTAATACTGATAAGGGAGATAATATAACCTGACAGTAATACTGATGATGGAGATAATATAACCTGACAGTAATACTGATGATGGAGATAATATAACCTGACAGTAATACTGATGATGGAGATAATATAACCTGACAGTAATACTGATGATGGAGATAATATAACCTGACAGTAATACTAATGATGGAGATAATATAACCTGACAGTAATACTGATGATGGAGATAATATAACCTGACAGTAATACTGATAAGGGAGATAATATAACCTGACAGTAATACTGATGATGGAGATAATATAACCTGACAGTAATACTGATGATGGAGATAATATAACCTGACAGTAATACTGATGATGGAGATAATATAACCTGACAGTAATACTGATGATGGAGATAATATAACCTGGTAGTAATACTGATGATGGAAATAATATAACCTGGTAGTAATACTGATGATGGAGATAATATAACCTGACAGTAATACTGATGAGATAATATAACCTGACAGTAATACTGATGATGGAGATAATATAACCTGACAGTAATACTGATGATGGAGATAATATAACCTGACAGTAATACTGATGATGGAGATAATATAACCTGACAGTAATACTGATGATGGAGATAATATACCCTGACAGTAATACTGATGATGGAGATAATATAACCTGACAGTAATACTGATGATGGAGATAATATAACAGGACAGTAATACTGATGATGGAGATAATATAACCTGACAGTAATACTGATGATGGAGATAATATAACCTGACAGTAATACTGATAATGGAGATAATATAACCTGACAGTAATACTGATGATAGAGATAATATAACCTGACAGTAATACTGATGATGGAGATAATATAACCTGACAGTAATACTGATGGAGATAATATAACCTGACAGTAATACTTGATATGACAACTGGTGGTTACTGATGATGGAACTGATAAAACAGTAACAGATATCACACATTGTGTTCTAATTTATATATTGTGTTTAATAACTTAACATATTTTTATCAACTACCGCCTTTTTCTGAGGTAAAAACATCCCCATAAATGTCCATTCATCATCATGCATTGCATCTTATAAATCCGTAGACAGTCCGTGTCGATCTCCCATAAATAGCTGACTGATAGTCACTCTGGGAATAGCCTACTGTACCACAGCCGCTTCCAGCCGGTCCCAGACACACAGACAGTCAATCAGCACAGAGGTCATGGGAAGTATCTTGTCTGAGGATTTAAATTGCGTCCGCCCAGCTGAAAGAACAGTATGGTGAAGTTCCACATGGACATGGTGTATGTCTAACCAACTCCTCAGAGAGAGGTAGAGAGGGGGGGAGAGGGAGAGAGAGAGGGAAGAGAAAGAGACAGAAGGGGAGAGAGTAACATCCTCTCTAGTCTATCTGTGTAACATCCTCTCTAGTCTATCTGTGTAACATCCTCTCTAGTCTATCTGTGTAACATCCTCTCTAGTCTATCTGTGTAACATCCTCTCTAGTCTATCTGTGTAACATCCTCTCTAGTCTATCTGTGTAACATCCTCTCTAGTCTATCTATGTAACATCCTCTCTAGTCTATCTGTGTAGCATCCTCTCTAGTCTATCTGTGTAACATCCTCTCTAGTCTATATCTGTAACATCCTCTCTAGTCTATCTGTGTAACATCCTCTCTAGTCTATCTGTGTAACATCCTCTCTAGTCTATCTGTGTAACATCCTCTCTAGTCTATCTATGTAACATCCTCTCTAGTCTATCTGTGTAACATCCTCTCTAGTCTATCTGTGTAGCATCCTCTCTAGTCTATCTGTGTAACATCCTCTCTAGTCTATCTCTGTAACATCCTCTCTAGTCTATCTGTGTAACATCCTCTCTAGTCTATCTCTGTAACATCCTCTCTAGTCTATCTCTGTAACATCCTTGAGAATGTTATTACATTGATAAAATAATATATAATCTGATGACTGATGCATACAGTCAGTCACAACAAGCATACAAATAGAATGCATACTATGGAATAGACTAGTTATGTGACCTGGTGTCTAGGGTCTGGACCTGGACCTGGGGTCTGGGATCTGGACCTGGTGTCTGGACCTGGTGTCTGGGGTCTGGACCTGGGATCTGGACCTGTGGTCTGAGATCTGGACCTGGGGTCTGGGATCTGGGGTCTGGACCTGGTGTCTGGGATCTGGACCTGGGGTCTGGACCTGGTGTCTGGGATCTCGACCTGGGGTCTGGGGTCTGGACCTGGGATCTGTGTCTGGGATCTGGGATCTGGGGTTTGGACCTGGGATCTGGGGTTTGGACCTGGGATCTGGGGTGAGAGAGGGTCAAGTACTGTGATTCTGTTCTTCACCACAACAGATCAATACTTCATCCCTCTAAAACAATACAACATGGGGGCGGGTGCCCAGATGGATAGATCTATAGACTAGCTAATATTCCTGATAAACCGGTTGAAAACACAACACTATATACGACATAACTCCAAAAAATTATGTTGGAGCATGTTTCCACCCTGCAGTTCATATTTCACATGTAAGACAGTGTATTTGTTCTTATACTGAACAAAACTATAAACGCAACATGTTAACAATTTCAAAGATTTTACTGAGTTACAGTTTATCAGTCAATTTAAATAAATTCATTAGGCCCTAATCTATGGATTTCACATGACGGTGCAGCCACCCACTTGGCAGCCAGGCCCACCCACTGCAGGGATGCAAACTAGTCACCTTTCGGCGAAATTAGCTGTTTTGAATCCAAAATAGGTGACCAACCTGAATCTTTTAGATCCGATGAGAAAAGTTTGGGGGGGGGGGGGGGGGCTTCGGATCCCTCTTGGCTGTAAACAAATGAGTGATGCGCGTTTTATAAACGAACGAGTGATGCAAGTTTTGTAAACGAACGAGTGATGCAAGTTTTGTAAATGAACGTTTTATAAACGAACGAGTGATGCGCCTTTTATAAACGAACAGTGATGCGCATTTTATAAACGAACGAGTGATGCAAGTTTTGTAAACGAACGAGTGATGCGAGTTTGCAGCAATACTGTCTGTATTCAAGGCTCAGCCAATCGTTCCCATAACAACAGAACGCAGCACGAAACTGAAGAGAGAAGAGCCAACGTGCTAGTTACAGCATCAGCGCGTGCTCTGGAAAGAGCGGGAGAGTGGAAAGGCAGTTGGGCTGTTAATTTACAGCAGCGAGTCGCCCTGAACGGTAACGGAGAGGTAGGTGAGAAGCCTGACCACAGAGACCGGGGTGAGGAGAGTACCTGTAACCGAAAAACAACTGGCATTTGGAAAGTTTGAGGTGAGGGAGAAAGTGTGATGGAACAAGTAACGTTATTGTTAGCGTTGTTAAGTATATTGCTATAGTAGCTGGATCGAATTTCTCTGTTAGCTAGCCAGAGAAATGTTGAGCAACATTAGCCAACTTAACTGATCAAATCATTTAGTTTATTGTTTGAAAATTAGCTGGATAACAAAGTCAGATAGCTAGCTAGCTAACATTACAACGTCAGATGAGCTAAGGTTAGTAACCTAACCAATGCGCTATAGTACTGGTACAACTCCTTGCAGTTCCTCAAGTTAACGTAAACTCGTACATCGCCTTGGTCCGTACAATTGCCCTTATTTTAGCTCCCCAAAAACGTAATACTTCCAGATCAACTGTAATGTCAATACATTGTAAAGCACAATTTCTCCCCTTTCCAACAAAATCAATTACATGCCCTAAACACTGCCCGTTTCTGCAAAATTCAAGCAGGCAATGAGCCCCGTCGGGTCTTTTTAAAAATGGCGGGTGGGGAAGCAAAACTAATGCGTGATGGTGAGAAGGACAGATGTCGAGTGGGAAAATTGCTTTTTTCACTCGATCTGTCCAACTTATCACCTTATCGCCTCTAAAATGTAAATAAAACACTATAAAGAGTTTATATAATGTGTCATTACATTACATTTGAACGTTTGTGTCGAATTTGAATCGGGTTTTTAGGGTGGTGCTAAAGTGATGTTAGAAGTAAACAGCGGCTTTGAGAATGATGATCATATGCAATGATGACGAAAAAAATGACTAGGTATCCCCTTACCCCCGTCACTGTCCATTTCTTGTTTTTAAACGATGAGAGAAGTGCTACACCTGGTGGAGAGAGATTGTAAGACAGAAATAGTTGCTTTATGCGTGCTGTACGTTACGACATGACACGTCAAGATGTAACGGAGGGTCAGTTTTTTCAACTTTTCTCCAATACTATAGAGCCATTACCATGTCGATCAAAGCTTGAATAGAAACCTAGTTCACACCCCCGATTTTGAAGTCAACACTGTCGCTACAGTCCCATTAGTTTTCTTTGTAGCCTCGTTTGAATGTCGCGGTTACGCACATTTGTACGGAATGGGGTGAGTTTACGTTAGCTCATTTCAGTTAGCCTGCACTGTAGCTAACGTTAGTTAGCTAATAATACATTTTACAGTAGTAAAATACAGTTCCTCAAGTTATATCGCTTAGTTGCTTACTGGACCTGGCAATCTGTGTGAAATGTTAACTAGTTAACAAACTATCTGTGAACTAATGTTTTCCCTCTACAGTATGTGGTTAATTTTCAGAATGAGAGAATTAGGTGAAAATGAGACATTGCTTGTTAAACAAGTGGGTTCAGGGATCAAGTGTAGCTGGAGCTGGGCCTGGTTTAAACTGGATGCCAGTATAGAGGTGAAAGGAACACCACACACTTGCCCTCCTTCAATACAGTGGATTAAAAGGGGTATATGCCAGATGTGTTCTCTGCTTGAAAGAGATCAGTTATGCCAACAAAGGGTCTCCTGCTCTGCTGGCACATTGTAGAACAGATGTCCACAGGCAGAAAGTGTACAATGTAATAACATGCAGTGTAGCCCAAAGATATTGCTTTTGTTGTGTGGAACTTGACAATAACACTTTTGTGTGAGTGAGGGGGGATTATTTAGTTTTTTACTCAGTGAACGTTATTTTTTGCACACATGTAGCCTTGTGCACTTGATCGCTTGTTTCATTCTATTTCTACTTTAAGAAGTTTTTTTCCCCCAAGTGCAAAATTTAGATGTGTGTGGTCACAAGCGTTCTATTATAAAGGCTGTCATGGTAACAAGCGTTCTATTATAAAGGCTGTCATGGTAACAAGCGTTCTATTATAAAGGCCGTCATGGCTAACTGCAATATTAGTGTATTGTTTTTTCTCAAGACTTGACTGTCATTTGCAATAAAGTCTAGGTAACACATTTTTGTTGCTGTGAGTTAGTTTCACATGAACCACTTATTATTATTATTTTTTATACACACAGAGTGATCATGTAGATCATATTCTTTGTTGTTTAATTAGTTAAAACCTGCCTTTCCTCCTAGCAGGGATTTTTAGCATGTTTCAGTGCAACACAAAAAAGTGTCACCTTTTTGGGCCCTCACCAGTTTGCATCCCTGCCACTGGGGAGCCAGGCCCAGCCAATCAGAATGAGTTTTTCCCCACAAAATGGCTTTATTACAGACAGAAATACTTCTCAGCACCACACCACCACCTCCATGTCGGAGTCAGTTTATGGTAGAGAAATGCACATTCAATTCTCTGGCAACAGCTCTGGTGGACAGTCCTGCAGTCAGCATGCCAATTGCACACTCCCTCAAAACATGAGACATCTGTGGTGTTGTGTGACAAGTGGCCTTTTATTGTCCCCAGCACAAGGTGCACCTGTGTAATGATCACACTGTTTAATCAGCTTCTTGATATGCCACATCTGTCAGGTGGCTGGATTATCTTGCAAATTTCACACAGATTGCCAGGTCCAGATTGCCAGGTCCAGTAACCCTCCGTTACATAAAAACACATTTGTGCACAAAATTGGAGAGAAATAAGCTTTTTGCACGTATGGAAAATATCAGGGATTTTTTTTCCTTTCACTTTACATGTTGCACTTATATTTTTGTTCAGTATAGATAAATATTGTTTGACTACTTAGTCAAACCTTGGAACACAGAGATAATCCTACAAATGTCCAGTTGTACAGTAGCCTACTGTACGGGAGCCATATGGCGCCCTATTCCCTGTGTAGTGCACTGCTTTTGACCAGGGTCCAGTGTACTACATAGGGAATAGGGGGCCATTTAAGGATGCACACTATGTGAGCCACATGGCTAGTGGTTAATCTGGGTTTAATACTCTTAACAACTATTAAAACGCCCCCGGTGTGTAGACTACACAGGACTGAGATGACATCACAGCCACCTCGGTTGACAGTCTGTGACGGCAGCCGTGTCTGGGCAGGTCTAAATTGGTGTCTTCATTCCGTTTTTCCCCTAACAGCACGCTAATCCCTATGTAGTGCACTGCTTTTGACCAGGTTCCATAGGGCTGCGATACATTGAGAGTAATTTAGGATGCCGCCTTAATCAGAGAAACAGATATTCACTTTACACTACAGTAGACTACTGTACATTATCAAATATTGCAGGTCGGAAAATCCTTAAAATCTCTGTTCATCGGTTGTTCTCTTCCCGCCCAACAGTGTGAGAGGCTTAACCCCCCCCCCCCCCCACCCCCACCCCACCCCTTAAACATGGGTCTAAACACCTCCACAACCTCCTTATCCTGCCTGATATATTTTCTTGAAGTTAACAGCATGGCATGGAAGCTAATGTATTATCTAAACAGTAGTGGAATTCATATATTTTAAAAGATAAGACATTCATTCACAAAGGAAACACACACACACACACACAAAACAGACATGCAATTGTCTTTTACATTTTTAAATACTTTATTCATTTCTACATCATATCATCTCCAGTAATTGATCAAGTTAAAATATTGCCTTTTAAATTCAATAGAGAATATTTGAATGAACAGTATATCTCCTTGCAGACAAGAGAGAGAAAGAGAAGTGTGACAGAACAGAATACAACCGGTTGTGTAGCAGCAGAGGCTCCAGAATGGAGTCAACAGAATTCTATCATAGAGTTCTGATTCTATCATAGCGTTCTGATTCTATCATAGAGTTCTGATTCTATCATAGAGTTCTGATTCTATCATAGAGTTCTGATTCTATCATAGAGTTCTGATTCTATCATAGCGTTCTGATTCTATCATAGCGTTCTGATTCTATCATAGCGTTCTGATTCTATCATAGAGTTCTGATTCTATCATAGAGTTCTGATTCTATCATAGAGTTCTGATTCTATCATAGCGTTCTGATTCTATCATAGAGTTCTGATTCTATCATAGCGTTCTGATTCTATCATAGCGTTCTGATTCTATCATAGAGTTCTGATTCTATCATAGCGTTCTGATTCTATCATAGCGTTCTGATTCTATCATAGAGTTCTGATTCTATCATAGAGTTCTGATTCTATCATAGCGTTCTGATTCTATCATAGCGTTCTGATTCTATCATAGCGTTCTGATTCTATCATAGCGTTCTGATTCTATCATAGAGTTCTGATTCTATCATAGCGTTCTGATTCTATCATAGAGTTCTGATTCTATCATAGAGTTCTGATTCTATCATAGCGTTCTGATTCTATCATAGCGTTCTGATTCTATCATAGCGTTCTGATTCTATCATAGCGTTCTGATTCTATCATAGAGTTCTGATTCTATCATAGAGTTCTGATTCTATCATAGAGTTCTGATTCTATCATAGAGTTCTGATTCTATCATAGCGTTCTGATTCTATCATAGCGTTCTGATTCTATCATAGAGTTCTGATTCTATCATAGAGTTCTGATTCTATCATAGCGTTCTGATTCTATCATAGCGTTCTGATTCTATCATAGAGTTCTGATTCTATCATAGCGTTCTGATTCTATCATAGCGTTCTGATTCTATCATAGAGTTCTGATTCTATCATAGAGTTCTGATTCTATCATAGCGTTCTGATTCTATCATAGAGTTCTGATTCTATCATAGCGTTCTGATTCTATCATAGAGTTCTGATTCTATCATAGCGTTCTGATTCTATCATAGCGTTCTGATTCTATCATAGCGTTCTGATTCTATCATAGAGTTCTGATTCTATCATAGAGTTCTGATTCTATCATAGCGTTCTGATTCTATCATAGAGTTCTGATTCTATCATAGCGTTCTGATTCTATCATAGAGTTCTGATTCTATCATAGCGTTCTGATTCTATCATAGCGTTCTGATTCTATCATAGCCTCCCGATGATCAATGAAAACCTCCTGGGGAAGAATCTCACATCACATGTGCTTCTGTTCAGACCATGTAGGACAAGGCTGGCCAACCCTGGTCCCGGAGAGGTACAGGGTGCAGGCTTTTTTTGTTCCAGCCCAGCACTAACACACCTGCTTTTATGTTTATCACAATCATCAATATCTTGGTTAGCTGAATGATGTGTGTTAGTGCCGGGCAGGAATAAAAACCTGCACACACACACTGCAGCCCTTATAGACCAGGGTTAGCGACCACTGAAGACACCCCAAGACACTGAACTTAGGTCAGTTTAGCTTTTAACCTAAAAATGGATTTTAAAAGTCAGTCGACCTCTGGGTCCATATCTTATCTGGGTCCATATCTTAACAACTAGAGACAGACTGAATGAGTTTTATCTGGGTCCATATCTTAACAACTAGAGACCGACTGAATGAGTTTTATCTGATGTCAGAGTTACTGTAGAACAATCTAAACCAAGTCAGGGTTTTCAGACGTTAAAAATAAGTGTCTGATTTAGTGTTAACTTGCTATTAAAAAGAACTGGTGCACACCCAGAGAACATTACTTAGTGTAGAGATGCTTACTAACAGAGAATAAACAGGAAGCTATAAAAATACATAGTCAAACTCTCTCTGTATATATAACCCCCCCCCCCCCCAGTCATTCAGGGTCTGAAGAAGAAACAGTGATGCCCAAACGTTGGTGTTTTACCCAAATACATGACGGGGGGGTTTATATATAGAGGGACTAACTAGCTGACTATGGACACATTTAAATCCTAATCTGTACTGACCCAAAACCATGGTGTCTGGTGGGATGGATTGACCTCCCGGGGGAATTTCCATCACCAGTATTTGATAGTGTGCGTCCCAAAACGGGACCCTATATAGGGAATAGGATGTCGTTTGGGACGTCCCCATAACCTTAAAAACAGCAAGCAACAAGGGAGGGGCTTAATCCTGATTTATTAGGTGAATTCTACACGGTATTGCCTGGACTGTACTACAGTCAAATCTGATACATCACAACATAGCCGTCCCAAAATGGCTCCCTGTTCCCTTTATAGTGCACTACTTTGGACTACGGGCCGTTCTGGCTGGGAATAGGATGCCTTACTCTACTGATGACCAAAAGGCCCAGTCTTTCTGAGTGTATCCTGAAATACCACCCTATTCCCTATGATGTGCACTACGACCCTATGGACCCCTGGTCAAAAGAAGTGCACCGCATAGGGAGCCATTTTAAAGCTCTGATTTAAAATAAAAAATAAAAAACACAACTGAAGGACTAATTCCTGTCCCCAACCTGTTGATGTGTCAAAGATTGCTGTTGGTCGCTATGGTTACAAGGCCCCCCTTTGGATGGTTTGTGTTGCTCCTCATCCTCTATCGTCGGGTCCGGCGACAGTCACCATAGAAATACATCCTCTATCGTCGGGTCCGGCGACAGTCACCATAGAAATACATCCTCTATCGTCGGGTCCGGCGACAGTCACCATAGAAATACATCCTCTATCGTCGGGCCCGGCGACAGTCACCATAGAAATACATCCTCTATCGTCGGGCCCGGCGACAGTCACCATAGAAATACATGGAAACGAATCAACCAATCGATGAAATCAACGATAGAGTGATCTAACTAGCAGCTAGGAAAGAAGAGGCCATGCATCCGTTTAAACACACAGGAGGACAATAGGACATTATTGAGTCTGTCAAGGCCAGTGCATCAGTTTAAACACACAGGAGGACAATAGGACATTATTGAGTCTGTCAAGGCCAGTGCATCAGAAACATTGTGAGGAGGGTCAGTCGACCAACCTGTCGGGCATCTTAAAGGTCAATAAAAATGGCCACCTTATGCTTCTGGCCAGCGGACGTTCAGTTCAACAGCAAAGCATGCAGCGCAATGTGTGTGTGTCCATTTGAAATGACATGGGGAATCATAGGACATGCCATAATGTGTGTGTGTGTGTGTGTGTGTGTGTGTGTGCAAGACACTGAGACACAGTAAAAAACCCACCACCCGTCAGTCATCTCAATGTCCATTACAGTTTCTTCATCGCTCATCATCCTCACGTCTCTTTACAGTAGTTCTCAGTCATTCACCATCATGGCTTTAAGTTTAAGATAAATTCATTCATTATCTATGAAGATTCTTCTCCTTTAAAAGAGGACTGTGAAAGTCCTTCCAGTCCAGTCATCATAATAATCATCACATCTTAAAAACAACACAAAGGGATTCAGAGGCTGAATCCTAAATGGTACCCTACTTTTGATATAGGGACGGTGACAGAAACGGGACAGGTTGGGTTATAGGTGTCTCCTCCTCGAGCACTATTCCCTACAAAGTGCACTACTTTTGACCATAGCCCTGGTCAAACGTAGTCCACTACATAGAGAACAGGGTACCATTTAGGACTACCTAGGCTAGATAGTTCACCGCAACATGCTAACAGTGAACACCTCGCCTGTCTTTCTGCGTCCGTCCGCAGTGACAACGATACAATCTCAGCTTTTTAAGAAGTAGATTACTATGGCTATTAAGATATCACTTTAACTCTGAAAGATACGTACAATAACTTTCTCTCTCTCTCCTCTTTGTCATAGTGGTGTGAGGAAAGAGAGAGAGAGAGAGTGAATTAATTAAAAAAATAAAGAATACAAAGATAGATTGATAATTATTAACAACATCGAGCAGGCCCATCACCCTGGTTGTTTCTCAAATGGCACCCTATTCCCTATATAGTGCACTACTTTAGACCAGAGCCATATGGCACCCTATTCCCTATATAGTACACTACTTTAGACCAGAGCCCTATGGCACCATATTCCCTATATAGTGCACTACTTTACCAAAGTAGGGAGTAGAGTATACTTTGGGATGCAATAGACCCATCTATCAAAGCAACACCTGCAGTCAGTTTAAATCATTACTTTGCCGTTTGTAACAAAACACTGAAAAATAGAAGTATGGAACTTTTAAATATTAGGAAATACCTTAGATTTTTTTTTTTTTATCGTATCTTGATTTCACACCACAACCAATGAAGTACAAGTTCTCACAGGAAAATATACAATTCCAGGTTTTTTTACTCTTTTTTGGGGGGGAGGATTGAATATTATTTTTCTTAGTTCGTCATCAAGGTGCTAGAAGTCCCTCATGTCATGTACGAGTGGGTGTGTTGTTGTCCGTCTTAATGAATGGTCCGGGGGGAAACGAGGGTGCAGGCGGAACCCAAATAATCTTAATGAGACAATTATTCTTGCTTTCAATTATTTCTCTAGAAGGGAGAGAGTCAAGTACGGGCCTGAAGCTAGCTAGCAGTGTCCTAACACTCTAAAATTGGCTTCCTTCCTCTGTCAGCTCTCTGCTTTCCTGTATGTCTAGTACAGTAAGACACTACATCATCTGTCATGTCGCTTTCCTTTTGGCTCTTCAACTATGTCAGGTCAGCGGCTGAGAGGGAAAGGAGATGAGGCCATCTGATTTGGACAAAGAAAGACTAGTTGTGTGTCCGTCCGTTTGGTCTCCCCCTCTCCTTCTGTCACTGTCTCTCCCTTTCTCTCTCTCTCCCTCTCTCTCCCTCTCTCTCCCTCTCTCTCCCTCTGTCTGTCTCTCTCCCTCTGTCTGTCTCCCTCCCTCCCTCCGTCTCCCTCTGTCTGTCTCCCTCCCTCCCTCCGTCTCTCTCTCCCTGTCTCCCTCCCTCCGTCTCTCTCTCTCTCTCTACCTCCCTCCGTCCCTGTCTCCCTCCCTCCGTCTCTCTCTCCCTCCGTCTCTCTCTCTCCCTCCCTCCGTCTCTCTCCCTCCCTCCCTCCGTCTCTCTCTCCCTCCCTCTCTCCCTCCCTCCCTCCGTCTCTCTCTCCCTCCCTCCCTCCGTCTCTCTCTCCCTCCCTCCGTCTCCCTCTCTCTCCCTCCCTCCGTCTCCGTCTCTCCCTCCCTGTCTCTGTCTCTCCCTCTGCCCCCCCCCCCCCCCCTCTCTCTCTGATGTCTGGTGATAGGAGCTACATCTCTCTCTCTCAGAGTGATGTGTCTTGGTGGATACTCTGCAGACAGTCCAGTAGTTGCTGATAGGTGTTGCCAGGTGAGGCTACGGTCTGGAAGACCGACTGGAAGGCTCTGCGGTCCAACTCTTCATCTAGCTGGTGTCTGTAGAAGTCCAGGGCTACCAGACAGAACAGGCTGATGTCCACCACGTCACTCTTACCCATACGGCTGATGACATGGGGCAGGCTGGGGGGGAGGGTTAAGGAGAGATGGAGGACAATATGACTTCTACTTCTCTACCACTCACACACACAGAGACATACACAGAGACATACACAGAGACACACACACAGTCACAGAGACACACACACAACCACACACACACACACAGAGATACGCACACAGAGACACACAGAGACACCCAGACAGACAGACACACAGACTACACCCCCACCCGTCCCCCTCTCTAGTAAGGATACAGACACAGAGACCCACAGACAGACAGACAGACACACTACACCCGTCCCTCTCTAGTAAGGATACAGAGCAGAGACCCACTGGGAGGTGGAGGCAGAGATGAAGAAGCAAGACAGACTCCACATGGCCATGGCAACTGGGGTTCTCTGGGTGAAGTTAGATAGAGACAGTAACACCCAGTCTGTCACCATACTGGACTGGCCTGTAGCATGGAGGGTCTGGAACACCTGAGAGACAGAGTTAGAGAGAGGGAGGGAGGGTTAGATAGAGACAGTAACACCCAGTCTGTCACCATACTGGACTGGCCTGTAGCATGGAGGGTCTGGAACACCTGAGAGACAGAGTTAGAGAGAGAGGGAGGGTTAGATAGAGACAGTAACACCCAGTCTGTCACCATACTGGACTGGCCTGTAGCATGGAGGGTCTGGAACACCTGAGAGACAGAGTTAGAGAGAGAGGGAGGGTTAGATAGAGACAGTAACACCCAGTCTGTCACCATACTGGACTGGCCTGTAGCATGGAGGGTCTGGAACACCTGAGAGACAGAGTTAGAGAGAGAGGGAGGGTTAGATAGAGACAGTAACACCCAGTCTGTCACCATACTGGACTGGCCTGTAGCATGGAGGGTCTGGAACACCTGAGAGACAGAGTTAGAGAGAGACAGTAACACCCAGTCTGTCACCATACTGGACTGGCCTGTGGCATGGAGGGTCTGGAACACCTGAGAGACAGAGTTAGAGAGAGAGGGAGAGTTAGATAGAGACAGTAACACCCAGTCTGTCACCATACTGGACTGGCCTGTAGCATGGAGGGTCTGGAACACCTGAGAGACAGAGTTAGAGAGAGAGGGAGGGTTAGATAGAGACAGTAACAACCAGTCTGTCACCATACTGGACTGGCCTGTAGCATGGAGGGTCTGGAACACCTGAGAGACAGAGTTAGAGAGAGAGGGAGGGTTAGATAGAGACAGTAACACCCAGTCTGTCACCATACTGGACTGGCCTGTAGCATGGAGGGTCTGGAACACCTGAGAGACAGAGAGAGAGGGAGAGGGAGGAGAGAGTTCGACAAAGACAGCAGAACCCAGGTGGGAGAGCGAGAAAGAGAGAGGGATGGAGAGAGAGATGGCGGGGTAGCAAAAGAGAGTGAGTTGTCTGTCACATGGAGTTGTCTGTCACATACCCACCTTTACTGTCCACCACTCTCACACTGACCTTGTAGACGACGGTAGCCATGAATTGTGGGTAAGGCTGCTGATTGGACAGGAACTCTCCGATGACCTTGTTCATGACGTCCTGCGGAGGGAAGAAGTCGTCCAGGAACTGAGGAAGAATCCTGGCCACCACCCGTGCCTCGCTGGGGAAACCCTTACGGATCCTGGGACAACAATGTAGGAAATATCGGGGAATAACGGACATGGAAAAGCAGACATCAGAAAACAACTGTGAGACCGGGTACATTGTTAGAAAATAGACCCCCCAAAAATAAAATGACACGGAAAACCAGATATATAACTGTCAACTATGGTTGATATGAGAAAACTGTTTCCTTTACATTCATTTAGCAGATAACAGTAATGTCCTGAAGCACCACTGGATGAAATATGACAACAGTTGTGTGTGTGTGATAGAGTTGTGTGTAGACGTGTTTATGTCCAGCCGTGTTGTCGTCACAACCTTACCTGTCGAAGAGCACAGAGACCCTCTCCATGGCAACGATGACAGACTCGCTGTCGGGGGCCTGAGGGTCGACAGCGCCGGCCGGGCGACCAGGGCTGGCCTTCTCCTTGCCTGAGGAGAAAGCAACAGGACCCGAGGTAACCTCTGACCCCTGACTTCTAACCTCTGACCCCATCACCTCTGACCCCAACGCTGACTCTGATGTCGACGCTGAGGTACGCACCGCTGGGAGGATGAGAGGGTGATTCGTCGTGATTATTAAATTATTAAACGATTGTTTGATGGAAAAGTTTGGTTATTTTTATTCATAGACAAAGCTGGTTTGGGGGTAGCCTGGGTAGCAGTCTGTGTGGCTAACATTCCACACCTTGTACTCTGTCATTGCAAATGTGGAACGTTAGCTAAACAGACTGGTACCCAGGCTAGTTTGTGAGGGAGGAGTTTGTAGGATTGGGGTTAGTTAATTGGTCGTAGGAGGGAATCTTGTTTTCCTGTCCTGGGAGGAAAGGGGATTCTTAGAATTGTTAGCATTAGCTATATACTTTATGTTAGTGTTAGCTGCTATAGCTGTAGCCTCTACATTGTTATGTTAGCTATAGCCCCTACATTGTTATGTTAGCGATAGCTATAGCCTCTACATTGTTATGTTAGCGAAAGCTATAGCCTCTACATTGTTATGTTAGCGAAAGCTATAGCCTCTACATTGTTATGTTGGCGAAAGCTATAGCCTCTACATTGTTATGTTAGCGAAAGCTGTAGCCTCTACATTGTTATGTTAGCTATAGCCCCTACATTGTTATGTTAGCGATAGCTATAGCCTCTACATTGTTATGTTAGCGAAAGCTATAGCCTCTACATTGTTATGTTAGCGAAAGCTATAGCCTCTACATTGTTATGTTGGCGAAAGCTATAGCCTCTACATTGTTATGTTGGCGAAAGCTATAGCCTCTACATTGTTATGTTAGCGAAAGCTATAGCCTCTACATTGTTATGTTAGCGAAATCTATAGCCTCTACATTGTTATGTTAGCGATAGCTATAGCCTCTACATTGTTATGTTAGCGAAAGCTATAGCCTCTACATTGTTATGTTAGCGAAAGCTATAGCCTCTACATTGTTATGTTAGCGAAAGCTATAGCCTCTACATTGTTATGTTAGCGAAAGCTATAGCCTAAACCTTGTTATGTTAGCGATAGCTATAGCCTCTACATTGTTATGTTAGTGTATGCTATAGCCTGTACATTGTTATGTTAGCGATAGCTATAGCCTCTACATTGTTATGTTAGCGAAAGCTATAGCCTCTACCTTGTTATGTTAGCGAAAGCTATAGCATCTACATTGTTATATTAGCGATAGCCTCTATATTGTTATGTTAGCGATAGCTATAGCCTCTACATTGTTACGTTAGCTTTATTCCAGCTCTAGCATGGCAGGACACTTGTTATACACCTACAGTGTAATGCATTATTCTCATGCATGCAAGCGTAAGCTACCTAGAATTAGTTTAGTGATAATGGCTAATAGTTAGTTGTCTTGGAACCACATACATGCAGGGCTAGGCTAGTTAGCATTATTTAGATGATACTAGGTATAGGTAAATGTTACCTGTGTACATGAAGGGCTAAGCTAGCTAGCGTTAGTTAGATGATACTAGGTATAGGTAGATGGTATGCAGGGCTAAGCTAGCTAGCGTTAGTTAGATGATACTAGGTATAGGTAGATGTTACCTGTGTACATGCAGAGCTAAGCTAGCTAGCGTTAGTTAGATGATACTAGGTATAGGTAGATGGTATGCAGGGCTAAGCTAGCTAGCGTTAGTTAGATGATACTAGGTATAGGTAGATGGTATGCAGGGCTAAGCTAGCTAGCGTTAGTTAGATGATACTAGGTATAGGTAGATGTTACCTGTGTACATGCAGAGCTAAGCTAGCTAGCGTTAGTTAGATGATACTAGGTATAGGTAGATGTTATGCAGGGCTAAGCTAGCTAGCGTTAGTTAGATGATACTAGGTATAGGTAGGTGTTACCTGTGTACATGCAGGTGAGCATGAGTCCCAGTGCAGACATGGCTCTGTGAGGGCTGGGCATGTTAACCCTGTCGACACTCAGTTTAACCAGTGCCTCTCCGTCCATACGAGACAGCTGCTCCGACAGCAGGAGGCGCTCCAACCCACGCAACACACAGTGGTAGATCACTGAGGGGGTAGAGTCTTCACTGGCTGATACCATCACACCACACATCTAGAGAGGTGGAGGGGGACGGAGGGAGAGAGATGGAGGGGGACAGAGGGAGAGAGAGGACAGAGGGGGGACGGAGGGAGAGAGAGGTAGAGGGGGGACGGAGGGAGAGAGAGAGGTGGAGGGGGGACGGAGGGAGAGAGAGGACAGAGGGGGGACGGAGGGAGAGAGAGGACAGAGGGGGGACGGAGGGAGGGAGAGGTAGAGGGGGAACGGAGGGAGAGAGAGGACAGAGGGGGGACGGAGGGACGGAGAGGTAGAGGGGGGACGGAGGGAGAGAGAGGTAGAGGGGGGACGGAGGGAGAGAGAGATGGAGGGGGGACGGAGGGAGAGAGAGGACGGAGGGGGGATGGAGGGAGAGAGAGGTAGAGGGGGGACGGAGGGAGAGAGAGATGGATTAGTACTACAGTACTAACCTGTATAACCCCAGCAGTACTACAGTACTAACCTGTATAACCTCAGCAGTACTACAGTACTAACCTGTATAACCCCAGCAGTACTAACCTGTATAAGCCCAGCAGTACTACAGTACTAACCTGTATAACCTCAGCAGTACTACAGTACTAACCTGTATAACCCCAGCAGTACTAACCTGTATAACTCCAGCAGTACTACAGTACTAACCTGTATAACCCCAGCAGTACTACAGTACTAACCTGTATAACCTCAGCAGTACTACAGTACTAACCTGTATAACCTCAGCAGTACTACAGTACTAACCTGTATAACCTCAGCAGTACTACAGTACTAACCTGTATAACCCCAGCAGTACTACAGTACTAACCTGTATAACCTCAGCAGTACTACAGTACTAACCTGTATAACCTCAGCAGTACTACAGTACTAACCTGTATAACCCCAGCAGTACTACAGTACTAACCTGTATAACTCCAGCAGTACTACAGTACTAACCTGTATAACCCCAGCAGTACTAACCTGTATAACCCCAGCAGTACTACAGTACTAACCTGTATAACTCCAGCAGTACTACAGTACTAACCTGTATAACCCCAGCAGTACTAACCTGTATAACCCCAGCAGTACTACAGTACTAACCTGTATAACTCCAGCAGTACTACAGTACTAACCTGTATAACCCCAGCAGTACTACAGTACTAACCTGTATAACCTCAGCAGTACTACAGTACTAACCTGTATAACCCCAGCAGTACTACAGTACTAACCTGTATAACCTCAGCAGTACTACAGTACTAACCTGTATAACTCCAGCAGTACTACAGTACTAACCTGTATAACCCCAGCAGTACTAACCTGTATAACCCCAGCAGTACTACAGTACTAACCTGTATAACTCCAGCAGTACTACAGTACTAACCTGTATAACCCCAGCAGTACTAACCTGTATAACCCCAGCAGTACTACAGTACTAACCTGTATAACTCCAGCAGTACTACAGTACTAACCTGTATAACCCCAGCAGTACTACAGTACTAACCTGTATAACCTCAGCAGTACTACAGTACTAACCTGTATAACCCCAGCAGTACTACAGTACTAACCTGTATAACCTCAGCAGTACTACAGTACTAACCTGTATAACTCCAGCAGTACTACAGTACTAACCTGTATAACCCCAGCAGTACTAACCTGTATAACCCCAGCAGTACTACAGTACTAACCTGTATAACCTCAGCAGTACTACAGTACTAACCTGTATAACTCCAGCAGTACTACAGTACTAACCTGTATAACCTCAGCAGTACTACAGTACTAACCTGTATAACTCCAGAAGTACTACAGTACTAACCTGTATAACCCCAGCAGTACTACAGTACTAACCTGTATAACTCCAGCAGTACTACAGTACTAACCTGTATAACCCCAGCAGTACTAACCTGTATAACCCCAGCAGTACTACAGTACTAACCTGTATAACTCCAGCAGTACTACAGTACTAACCTGTATAACCCCAGCAGTACTAACCTGTATAACCCCAGCAGTACTACAGTACTAACCTGTATAACTCCAGCAGTACTACAGTACTAACCTGTATAACCCCAGCAGTACTACAGTACTAACCTGTATAACCTCAGCAGTACTACAGTACTAACCTGTATAACCCCAGCAGTACTACAGTACTAACCTGTATAACCTCAGCAGTACTAACCTGTATAACCTCAGCAGTACTACAGTACTAACCTGTATAACCCCAGCAGTACTACAGTACTAACCTGTATAACCTCAGCAGTACTACAGTACTAACCTGTATAACCTCAGCAGTACTACAGTACTAACCTGTATAACCCCAGCAGTACTACAGTACTAACCTGTATAACTCCAGCAGTACTACAGTACTAACCTGTATAACCCCAGCAGTACTAACCTGTATAACCCCAGCAGTACTACAGTACTAACCTGTATAACTCCAGCAGTACTACAGTACTAACCTGTATAACCCCAGCAGTACTAACCTGTATAACCCCAGCAGTACTACAGTACTAACCTGTATAACTCCAGCAGTACTACAGTACTAACCTGTATAACCCCAGCAGTACTACAGTACTAACCTGTATAACCTCAGCAGTACTACAGTACTAACCTGTATAACCCCAGCAGTACTACAGTACTAACCTGTATAACCTCAGCAGTACTACAGTACTAACCTGTATAACTCCAGCAGTACTACAGTACTAACCTGTATAACCCCAGCAGTACTAACCTGTATAACCCCAGCAGTACTACAGTACTAACCTGTATAACTCCAGCAGTACTACAGTACTAACCTGTATAACCCCAGCAGTACTAACCTGTATAACCCCAGCAGTACTACAGTACTAACCTGTATAACTCCAGCAGTACTACAGTACTAACCTGTATAACCCCAGCAGTACTACAGTACTAACCTGTATAACCTCAGCAGTACTACAGTACTAACCTGTATAACCCCAGCAGTACTACAGTACTAACCTGTATAACCTCAGCAGTACTACAGTACTAACCTGTATAACTCCAGCAGTACTACAGTACTAACCTGTATAACCCCAGCAGTACTAACCTGTATAACCCCAGCAGTACTACAGTACTAACCTGTATAACCTCAGCAGTACTACAGTACTA